>NW_008330297.1:2144382-2149191 GCF_000622305.1 Nannospalax galili | reverse complement strand
TATTTTAAGAAAACTTTGATTCATTCATATGAATGGGCACTTCTATTTTAGACACAGCAAAAATGAATTTTCTAAATTTTATGTGTATGTGTGGATTGCCTGCATGTAGGTAAGTGCACCCAAGTGCACCCGTGTCGTGCAATGCCTGTGGAGGTCCGAAGAAGCTGTCGGATCCCCTGGGACTGGAGTTATGGACAGTTGTCAGCTGCCATGTGGGTGCTGGGATTTGAACCTGGGTCTTCTGCAAGAACAACCAGTGTTCTTAAGTGCTGAGCCATCTCTCCAGCCCCAGAAAAAACTAATTTTAAAAAATACCAATGATAAAATATTCCAGGATGGATTTAAGATCCACTTTCAAGAAGTCTAATCATCCCAGTGTAAAACTTCATGATTTTTAAAGTCAGGACTTTAAAGAGCCAGCAAGTATAGCCTCCCCAGAGGGGAGTGCTCAAAGGACAGAAAACCTGATCTCAATCAAAGATCTCAGAGGCCTATAAATAGAAACAGGTGTCTAAATCAAAGACAGAGAGACCTCAAATGAGAACCATCCTTGAAGACACATGCTTGAATCTGAGGACAACTCAAGGAGCTGAGAAAGTAGCAAGTGCTGGAAACGTGCATTTCAAAATAGGAAGCACACCTCAAAGATCACATCCTCACTCTCTGGAGCAGGAAAACAATTCCTGCTGCAGGACCAGAGGGTATCTGACTCAAAGGAGAAAAAAAAAAAAAGGAGAAGCTAAGGACAGTACAGGGCTGAACTGAAAAACTCAAAGCCTTCTCTTAAAGAGTCAGGGAAAGTGCTCATCAGCCTTTAGGCTTTTAAGGTGGAGCCCTTCAAAGACGATGGGAATCACTCCTCTGCTGAGATCCAGCTTGGGAATCACTGTAATTATTGTTATTAAGTGTTTTAAGAATCCACAGGGAGATAGGACATATCACTCATGATACCAAGAAGACTATAATCTACTGCTGTGCCCTACCCCTAAAACCTTAGTGTCTCACAGATTGGAAATGGTAGCAGGTTGAGGCTCTCCAGTGGGAATCAATAACTCAAGGTCTTCTTTCCCTCCTCCTCATGGATTGCCTGACTCCTGAGGATCTTGTTATGAATGCTCAAATGTGCTGAGTTGGGAACAGAGACAGTGAAAAACTGTACCCAGAGCCGCTGACATGTGTATGCTTCACAGGATGCTTAGACCTTCCTTACCTGATTGGAATTTTTTAAAAGATGCAAAAACACCTATGAGTCATAAACCAAGACGCTACCCACATATATGGAGAGTATCAGCAAATAAAGATGAAGTACTTCTAGGATTATAATGACGTTTCAGTGAAGATGTAATTTTTAAAAATTTTATGTGTATGAGTGTTTTGCCTGCATGTATGTTGTGAACCTGTGTCGTGCAATGCCCATGGAGGCTATAAAAAGGTGTCAGATCCATCCTCTACAACTGGAGTTATGGGCAGTTGTTAGCTGCCATGTGGATGCTGAGAAATGAACTCGGGTCCTCTGCAAGAGCAGCCAGTGCTCTTACCTGCTGAACCATCTCTTCAGCCCCAAGATGTAATTTTTGAATTGGATGAATTTGAGTTTGTCTTATAGCTCTACAGATATCTAAGATAATTTCAATCATGCAAAAAAAAAAAAAAAAAAAAAAACACTAGAAAGGGGTGCATAGTCTTTTGGCTAGTTGTTGGATAAAGAATTTTAACAGTGCCAGTATCCTGGTTATAGCCGAGGACACGGGGGCCAACAACCCATTATAGCATGAGCAGATGAAGGAATGGAATGCAAAGGGGCAATCCTGAAACCAGGCACATGCAGGCTTTGAGCCTCAGAGAACCATCTCCAGCAACAAGACTTTTCTGGATCCTAAAATGTCTCCTTAGAGCTTCACAACAGATTTACTTCTGTATGGGAAGGTGTGGCCACCTCTGTGCTCTTGAGCTGAAGTCCCAAAAGTTCTGCTGTTGCTCCTTCTATGGG
This sequence comes from Nannospalax galili, assembly GCF_000622305.1. Lineage (NCBI taxonomy): Eukaryota > Metazoa > Chordata > Mammalia > Rodentia > Spalacidae > Nannospalax > Nannospalax galili. The sequence goes on along the minus strand of NW_008330297.1, from coordinate 2,147,201 downwards.
TTGAGCATTTTCTTCAAATTCCCTCCCCCTCTCAACAATGAAGGATTCCCACCTCTCTCTCCCACTAACCACTACCTATCTCTCAGGTCTCAGCACAAGTGTGATGTCCTTGGAGTAGCTTTTGCTGGGCCCTGCTGTTCTTTCTCATATAATTTTGCTAATCACATCTATACAGTTTAATACAATTTTAATTTTATTAGGTTATGTCTGATATCTGATCACAAAACTTTACATTATAGAAAGGCAAGGGCTCTGTCTGTTTTATTCAGCAATTGTCACCAAGCATTGTGCCAGACATACAAAGACACTTAGTAAATACTGTTTGAAGAATAGCAGTCAAAGATGTTATCAATACTAGGAAGTTTCCTATGTGCCAAGCACAGTCAGAACTGTTTACAACGCACTATATCACAGAGTCCTCCAGAATGCTATCGCTATTATCTTGTGCTTTCTAGTTCCCCGAATGCCTGTTGGTATACACAAACACACAGGAAGAACACTCCATATGTAATTAAATTTTGACCGATTTTAATGCAGCCATTCTAAACATTTTTACCCACCATCCTGTTCCTTACCCGTCTGCCCAGGATCTGGTTGATGGCCGCACTCTCCTTCAGAGTGCACTCCGCTACGACGTTTGCTCTCATTTCCTTCATGTATAACATGAAAGCATTCAGAGGCTTCTTAATGTGAGGTCTTTTTGGCTCCTGCTCCTTTCTCTGTTCATGCTGAGGCTTCCTAAAAGGTGGTGGTGGTGGTGGTTAGGGAAGGGGTAGAAGGAAGAGATGAGAAGAGAGGAACATCTGTTCACATTGCCAACTTCAGTGTGAAGACAACCCTCCCAGCTCTCTGTAAGCCCACAGGACACCATCAACTTGGAGGAAGAACTCATTTGATGAAAACCTGAGTTGCAAACAACCAAATCACAGTAACTCTGACTAAGGATCATTCACTTTGACAACACATCATCTGTAGTTATAAATGTATTTAACAAAAATAGCAGTGGGTTCACTCCATCCAGGGTCCTGAACACGAGGCCCTTGGCTACCTCAGAAGACTCTGACCACGCACAAGTGCTCAATCCTCTTTCAAAGCAGTGGATGTTAACTTTTGGGGGTGAGAGATGAAGGACACGTTGAAAAACGAATAAAACTTGTGTGTGTATAGGCCTGAGAGAGTTTCTAAAAATTAAAAAATTTGAAAAAAAAGGATGGCACCTGAGGAACACCCAAGGCTGGCAGTCTCTCACTGCCCCAGGAATCCTCCTGTCTCTGTCTCCCCAGTGCTGGGATATAGACACAAACCCAAAAGTCCTTGTGTTTATAATGCAAGCACTTTACTTACTAAGCTATCTCCCCAGTCCTAATGAAACTTCCCCATCCTTTCCCCCAAACGAATGCATATTTCCTTTGAATATATTTCCATGAACTTTATACACAGTCATACACTGCTTGCCCTGCCCTGTCATCCACAAACCCTAATCAAAAGGTAAGGCTATTTGGCCAGTCTCTCAAAGTCTGAATCAATGCTGGCCCAATAGAGAATTCTGTGCTGTGTGGGTCATTTTCTCAACAATTCTGAGGAGCTGAGGACTCCTCAGCAGATCTGCACATCCAGAAGGAACTGTACTAAGCCCATCAATCTGCTTCACTTCACTGAACAATGGCATGGCTGCGTAGGCAGTCAAACAGCTCAAGAGCTCTCAGGTCTACACTCAGAACACTGCTCCAGCCTGGTGAGTATCCATGGGCTTTTAAAGCCTGTGCTCCTTTCCACTCAGAATCAAGGCACTGTGGTATCAAGGTGCCTGCTAGTCTCAGGAACAGAGCCTTCCGGGGAGAGCTACATGGAGTTTCATAAATTTCTTAACAGAAGGGGGAGGTCCAAAATCAGGTAGGTAGCGACAGTGTGAAGGCACTTTTGTAGAGTACACAGGGGTGGGGGGTGGGGGGGTGTACTTACACGTGCATTAGGTCACTGTCAGTGTGAGGGTGCTCCTGTTTGACCTGAGGCGTTACAATAGCTGGGTGAGGGATGCCAGTTGTGTGGGGCCCAGGAGGACCAGGAATCATGTGATGAGAAAACCTACAAAGAGAGAGGAAAACGGTATGCACTGCTGGCTGCTGCAGCCAAAGCCAGACAGAACTCCAAACAGCTCACTAGGTACAGGTGGCTGAGAAGACACATCTTTATGTACCTGGGCACTAATTATACACTGGAATAATAATTTTTTTTCTGTATTCAGCTAGAAAATATTATTCCCTGTAGATTTTCAAACTAATAGTAGCCTGACATTTTTCCTAGGAGGGCAGCAGGCCATCAAGTAAGGGGAAAACTGAAATAGTTTTCTTGCAAAGCAATTTTTTATACAAGAATTTCAATAACATAAATTACTGGAAATGTGACACTTTTTATTACAAAGTCGTACATGAAGAGTTTGTTCATATTGGCTTTTGCATTAATACCAAGAGGGAACAATTGAGCAAAAGGCAAGGCAGAGCCTTTTCCGTGTCTCATTGTTAAAGGTTCTTAGTCTCATTATCCAAAGTGATCTTCCATACAGAAATAAAGTTTGAGATGGGGCCTTAGGAAAAACTGATACCAGAATTAAAGGCAAGGATTTCCTTACAGGGAGGGATACAGTTCTGCATCCACAAAGAAACTGCCTGTAAAAGCTTTCTTCTGGGTACGACTATATAGCAGTACAGAAAAAAAAAAAATCTTAACTTACCCACCACCAGCAACTTGCCATGCAAGAAAAGTAATGCCATATCTCAATAAATACTTTGGAGAAATTTGGATATGCTTTAGAGATTTCT
>NW_008330297.1:2033787-2144305 GCF_000622305.1 Nannospalax galili | reverse complement strand
TTTTTTGTCTTTTTGAAGCAGGGTCTCCCTATAGCCCCAGCTGTCCTGGAAGTCACTATGTAGACCAGGCTGGCCTTGAACTCACAGAGATCTGCCTGCCTCTACCTCTTCAAACTGTTTTAAAGTAAAGATTTAATTCCACAAGAAAAACATTCTCCAGTGTGGTCTTTTATCCGAGTTTGGACAATTAATTCCTTTATTAGGAAGAAGATAAAGAGAGATTGTATAAAAACCCCTAAGCAGTTCCTGAGACCCCTATTCCTAACATTAGAAAGGAACTCTGGGCAGATGCCTAATATTTCAGAAACATTTTTTTAAATATTCAGGAGGAAAACATACAAACATTTGATCAAATAATGATGCCTGCTAAATACTGTTTGCAAAAAATACATGATATTGGTTATTTGCTTGTGAGAAAATCCTGTCTTCAGTTCTTAGTGTTAAAAACCATAAAAATGAAGAATATTAATTATATTCCCCTACCATAGCCATCTAAATTTATACTTCACTCAACAAAGAATATATATATTTTGAAGCTGAAATTCACCACAGAAACGGAAAACTTGATACCCACATTAAAAAAAAAAAAAAAAAAAAAAAAAAAAAAGACAGATAGACAACCAGTTAATAGCTCACCAGTTTGACTTCCAGCACAGTAACACTAGCTCCCTTGAAAAGCCACGTGGGACACACAGGTGACACACCACAAAGCTGTGTGTACATCAAGCACAGGGCACAAAAGCCATCCTCTCCAGGAGCGGAAGCGTCACACAGAGCAGCCTCAGAGGGCTTGGCTTGCAGTAACATGTCCCACACAGGGCCTGATTCACACACTAGGACACACACCCAGCCAGCATGGCCTACAGCTTGTGAGTACTGTCTTCTCCCCAAGAGCCCCAGGCCAGTCCAGAAAGGATCTGGACTGGGGGCATTTTCAAGCACTGCAGTATTCAACTAATTAAACTTTCTGCTGAGGAAGCAAATTGTAGATAAAAACCAAACTCATTTTTATCTTCTTCCCTTAGTCCAACCCTCACCTCCAATGGATTTTAAGTCACATAAGCTCTTCTTATAATGCCCACTTTAGGGACACCTGTCACCCCGCAGGTGTGTGGCAGGGAATTCTGTAGTTGGCAATGTTTCCTGGTGGGAAGGTGCTGCTGGGCACTGCGTGCCACTCCTGCCCTGGAGTTACCATGATACCTAGTGTGGGAGCCAGGCACACTGCAGACACACGCGGGGCTGGGTTGTGCACCCTCCTAGCTGGTGGCCAAGAGGCAAGCAGGGGGGCGGATGAGATGCGAGCACGAAAGAGCGACTTGACCTCCAGCGCTGGCTCCACCCCCACCTACCTGGACATGGCAGTGTCGCCTGACAGTGAGGATGGGTAGGGTTGCCTGAATCCACCCGTGATGGGATATACAGACTGACCTTGCCTGAGGTCACAGAAGAGAGGAACCCATCAATGACAAAACATGAGTTACCAACCAGGAGAAAGAGTTTGGTGAGGAGCGAGGGGGTGTTACAAAGGGACCCCAGCACCTTGTCAGCATGTGACTGTTTCCCTTCCTCACCCTCCACCCCATCAAAGTACCATTTTCCCTTTAACCGCCCCCCACAACTTGGAAAGCAAGCTAGCCCATCAATTATTCATCCTTTACCCCTTCCCCTCACCCCACACCTTTAAGTTTTGATAAAGCAGGATCAAAAATGTTTATTGAATATAATGCAGTCAAAAGAACAGTAACCATCCCTTCAGAGAAGTAGCTTAGCCCATTCTTTATCCAAATCTTTGACAATTTTACAAACTGAAAGGGCACAAACTGTTATATTTACATAAACATGAGTAAACATTTCAGAGACACTACATCCCTTCCCCTTGTATACATGTGTTAGAGCCAAGAAATCAAGGAGCAACTCACAGCTATTACTCTGCTCCACCCTGAGGGTCATGTCTTCCCCTCCCTTCTCCCACACCCATTCTTCCCTTTTACAGTCTTTATTTCCAGCTTCCAGGAACTCAGCATAGGACTACTGCTCCTAAGTAGCTCAGTTCAGACACAATCATCCAAAAATGTACACAGCACCCTTAAGTTCACTGACTAGGAGATTCATTCCATCTAACGCTAATGGGGGAGGGGGGGGGAGGGAGAGAGAGCAAGCAGGAATCTCCCTAGTTGAATGCCCTCCTCTTGCTGGAAAAAAATGTCAGAATGTCAAGTATGGAGCTGGGGCCATGATGTGGGGGCTGTGGGACAGTTGGCTGAATGGAGAAAAGGGAGAAACATTTGCCTTGCTTCAAGGGGGGAGAGAAGGAAGGGGAAGGCCTGGGAGCTGGAGGAGGAAAGCAGTGTGGTACTGATCAAAAGACAGGGTACACGATGGAAAATTATTTCTTACCATGTTTCATCTTTATAATTTAAAAACTTGGATGCAGCAACATAAGGTTTTAGAAATAACCAGTAAGAAGGAAAGAATATTAGTATTTGGAGTCTGAAGAAAAGAGAAACTCTTAAATCAGTTTCTTGCTCCTCTGGAGTGAAATTGGATGCTTACTTATTAACATTCAAGAGATGTTTTTATTTTGTTGAATTTCTCTCTCATTATGTGTCAGTTGCCTCCCTTGCTCATTTAGAAGGAAAAGCAGATACTCAATGTGTCTAAGTTCATGTTTCAAAAATATGAGTTGTTCAGAAAAAAAAAAACCAAACTGGAAGAGAAAAGCCATACTGAGCTCCAACTTCATATAGCATAGCAAATGCCCAAAGCCACAAATTGAATCCATAAAACTATAAGCTTCAAAGCAAAAGCTACACAGTCATTTTCTACACGTATTACCGGATGGATTCAATCCATTTCAAAGTCTGTATGTTTTTTAATCTTTTAAATTGAAATGAAATAAAGTTAGCACCTTGCTTGTTGATGTAAAATCTCCTCCATTCCATAAGTGTAACTGTTCACAGAGCTGATTTCCAGGAATAGAATGAAGAACGTGTGTTCAGACACCTGACTAAAGGTTTCGAGAATGCTCTTACCAGCCAAGAGGTGGGGTGATCTGTCCAACACCACCCGGAGACAGAGGGTAAAAGGTGGGGATTTCAGGAGCTGGAGGGTGTCTGGACATGCCTGTTAAAAAGCACAACAGAAAGGTCTGGTTTTCAGCTTCACAGGACATGGATACAGATGAGCAGAGAAAGGCAATCACTGCTTTATAGCAGTACTTTTGGTGCAGAAACAGTATTTATTCATTGGAACTGATGAATGGAAGTGAGCTTGAGAGTCTTTCAGGTCTTCAGATGGACAGTGTGGCTTGAGCAATTCCTATAGGAATGAATACACTCCCAGGGAAACAGCCACCCAGCGACTGATGTGCCCTCATGTTTTCTCTTTGGTTAAGAAAACGGTTGACAACTGTTTTTGTCTGGAATGGGCAATGACAGTGCTTCATATGAAGATGGCCTGCCATGGGGCTGAAAGATTAGGTAAATCACCATTTCCATATTTTCACTGGTTCCCTCATGGAAGCAGTGGTTTGGGAAGTGTGATACCTCAGAGGATCAAAGATTAATTAGGAATCATCTTCAGCCCCATAGTGGCCACACTTGATATGATTCATTTAGTCTGTCTGCCACTTCTGCTCCCTCTAAGCTCTTCATCGACTTGAGTCCTCTGGGCTCCAAGGTCACAGTGTTCTCCATTGGTAGTAGTCCATAATAAAAGAGAGCGCCACCAAACTCCTTCTCAAGCTTGAACTACTCCTAGGAGCGCACCACCCTGTATGTGTGAAACTCACTTATTCCTAGTCCTAAATGACATTCCTTTTTATATCTTACCTTAGGTGCAGGAGCAAACAGCAAAGACAAGACAGATGTACAATATGTCAAACATAAAATTTAGTAACAGGGTGGTTCTGAAAAAAGTAAGCAAGTTTTTACATACAGATAACCATGGCTTTAAAAGGCACTCCCAAACAAAGTCTAAGCACACATACCGAGACAACATCTGGTGTTAGTGTGTGGAATTAGGTGAGCACACGGAAAACGCTCTTTAAATATTTTGAGATTTTACTGCTTAAAATGCTCATGAGCTTCATGTGGCTCTTACTAGATACTGAAGGCCTTGAACATAAGAAAATGACTTAGGTGCTGCTTTCAGAGTTGATGTTAACTTGAATTTCGAACAAACCACTTACCAATTCTTACAGAAAGTAAGCAGAAAGAAGACTGGTCTTTGCAAAATAATTTCAAATCTTCTTTAAATTTTTATTCTATTTTTGCTGGAAATACTGATTTCTCCAGTGGCCCCCACATTTACTCCCTGGGATGTTTTTCTTTGGTTCTGGGAAGGAGCAGGGTAGTCTGAAGGTGAGGTCCTGGGGTCTTTGGGGAGTTTTTCCAATTTGCTCCTCCCTCACCCTAAAATCCCCAAATCTCCAAGTCTCAGGGTCAACTAGGAAGACTGCTCAGGTCACAAACAAACAAAAGGCCTGCGCGGGGCTTTGTCTGTGACTACGGACATCCCACTCTTCTCAGACATCTTTCCCAAACAGTGGCTTTCACCTTTTATAGGGCTGAGAACTCTTTCTACTTTGAATTGACACCTAAATCTACCTGTACTTTTTTTTTTTTTTTAAATGCGTTATGTGTATATTGCCTGCATGTAGGTAAGTGCACCCGTGTCATGCAATGCCCCCTGGAGGTCAGAAGAGGCTGGGACTGGAGTTTTGGACAGTTTAAGGTAGCACTTAGGAAACTCTGTTTTATTTTACGGTTAGTTTATACAAATAATTTCCTGTATAAATTTATAATTACTAGGGTGGAAAAGACCATGTTTTACTGACTATGTATCAAATCACTCTTGTCTGTAGGGGAGTCTTTTAATTAGTTTTCTAAATGATCAAACAAACAAATCACTAAAATAAAAAGCATTAAAAACATTTGTTTCTTAACCCTGGGTCAATACTATCAAGTTTTTTGTATGTGCATGAAAGTACATAATATGGATTAGGTCACGTATGAACATAAAGCAAATGTGTGTCTTCTCAATACTCCACGGTTCCTTCGACCTCTCAGTTCGAAAGATTCCTACGTGTATGTGTGTCTCTCCACCAGCTGCTGTGTAGCTCAAGAAGTCTCAGACTTTGATCAACCAGGATTCACTGAATAATTCCTATGTGCTGGAAGATAGACTCAGCATAACCTTATACATGTTAAAAATCTGTGTAGCTAACTTTTACAAATGTATGTAAAAGAAGTTAGGGCCAGACTGTGGTTATGTCACTTACTAGCTTCAAATCTATGAAGAGGTAACTTAGTTATTTGTCAGTGTTTCGTAACATCTGAAAAAATAACAGAACTAAAGTTGCTGTGAAGAATAAATGTGATGCAGTAGAGGGCCTGGCCCAGCTCAGCTCTATTTGTTATCTACAAGGATAAAGGAGACCACATATGCAAAGATCTGAACACCATTGCAGAGAAGCTCTTTTCTTTGAATGCTTTTGGAGGACTGACAGTAAGTAGGAAGAAAACGGTGAGTATCAACCACTTTTACTTTGGGGGTTGGGGGACAGAGACAGAGAGAGACAAACAGAAATAGCCTGGGAGACTGGGAGATTATTAACATAAAGTTCCTTTTCCAGAAATGAGAGTAGTTTCCAAAGACAGTTTCTATTTTCTGGATAGTTCTGCCTGGGGCTATAGCATGGGCATGATATTGTTTTCTCCCTTAGGTAAAGTTGAGTAGCTTATAGGCAAAATCAGGGACTGTCTTGTCAGTGCCATCGTGTCCTAACAGGCCAGGCTACATGAATCACCCTAAGGAAAGCTTGAAAAAAGAAAAGGAAGAAAGCAACAGATCTCAGCAGTTTAGGTTTTTTGTCAACAAAAGAATACAAATGGATGATATAAACTCAGTGTTATGTACGAGTGCTTTCAAACCAGAATTTACATATCCCCAGCAACACATGAATCCGGGGATAGATATGTAATTAAAAACAGGATATCCACGTTAGAGTAAGTACCAATAGTGTATTACTAGAATACAAAACTCACAATTTTTTGTTTTCGTTTTTTTGAGACAAGGTCTCCCTGTAGCCCCAGCTGGCTGGGAACTCAGGGATCCACCTGTCTCTGCCTCCTGAGTGCTGGGATTAAAGGTGTGTACCACCACGCACTACTAAAACTCACAAAAATTTAAAAGCAAAACGATGACTAAAGAAATGCAGAGAATTAGTGGTCACAGCACTAATTACTTCTGTACAGTTCTGTACTATGTTTTTTTTAAGGTGGGGGGAGGGTTGAGAAACAATGAAATAAATTACAATTAGGAAAACAAGGTAGGAGAGAGCAGAAATATAAACAAAAGGGAAATCGTAAATGTTTGTGAGTCAGTTATAAGCTCTCTTCCAACAATGGAACTGTCCTAGAATTCTTCAGAGAAAAACTACTCAACCATGATGTCTGGTTCTTTTAACTACATGAATCTTCAAAGTGCACAAAAAACAGGACTCAGGACGCAGAAAGCACTTTCTAATTGTAAAATAAGCACATAAAACTAAGTAACATACACTGATGGATTCTTTTGGCTAGCTGGGAATTTTAAATCTCCATTTTTTAAAAACAGCATCCATACAGTTTGTACATATGCATTCCAGATCAGACCTGCTCTGAGACTGTGACCCACACTAAATAGCTCGTATTGTGTCGCCCTGCAGATAGCCCACACTCAAACTCACCATGAAGAACATCACACTGCCTTTGTTTCTTTATTTTGTGTGATCCCCAGAACCACCAAGAGAAAGGAAAAAGAAGAGAAACAAAACAAAACAAAACAAACAAAACCCAAATAAAACACCAGGACCTCACACAATATATTAGCCAAGTGCCTGACCACTGAGCGACATGCCCAGTTCCCAGGTCAACATGAAAAACATACATACATGATTCTTACCCTGTCTACTTGAAGATATATGGCCTCTGCTCAAGTCCAAGTACAACAGTAAGTGTATTTTAGCAATGGAGGAACTGATGTTGTTAAGTGATGCCCAGGAAGAGGTAAGAACAGTGAAAGGAACCGGCCTCACAGTGCTACCCTTCACATACACGTTAGATGTTGCCCACTATGGGTGAGAAATAGGGCTGGACAGAAGGGCACAATGCAAGCTGTGTGCCACTTTACCTTCGGACTCTTTACCTGTGGTTTCATTGAGCCTTCCACTGTAAATTTTTCTAAACCCTGCTGCAGTCTGAGGGTGCAGGTGCACGGCAGGACCTGCACGCTGTGCTGAGGACAAGCCACCTCTACTGGCTCTGAGAAGACGGCCTGAAGGTTTGCAGAACCAGAGCTCTTTACCCTATTACCAATCCCTACCCATAGACCATGGGGAAAATTTGACACTTCAGTTTTTCAGACCTTTAAACATGTTTTTCTGCAAATGAAGAGGAAGGAAGCAGTTGATCATTAACTGCAGAGGAACCATACAGAAATTGGGTTGCTTCTACTTAAAATAGAGATAGATTTTGAACTTTATCATATCTAAGCTGGGGATGGGAAGTAACAAAAAGAGGGTAAAATATAATTGGAGTGTAACTCAATAATCAAAGGAAATCACAAGAGGCTCAAAAGAGTAACATTTGAACTAAAAATTCCTACTTTGTCTCTTTTCTGTTTTTTAGAAAACATTACTATCAACAGGGGCTAGAGATGTAACTCAGTGGTGGAGTTTTTGCTTTCTATGTGCAAGGCTCTATGTCTGATCCTTAGCACTGCAAAAAATAATTAAAGTAAAAAACTAAGCCGGTGGTGGTGAAGCATCCCTTTGATCCCAGCACTGGGGAGGCAGAGGCAGGCAGATCTCTGAGATTGAGGCCAGCCTGGTTTACATGGTGAGTGAGTTCTAGGCCAGCTTAGCTACAGGGAGATTCTGTCTATTAAAAAAAAAACAAAAAAAAAACCCAAAAAACCAGGGGGCTGGAGAGATGGTTCAGTGGTTAAGAACACTGGCTGTTTTTACAGAAGACCCAGGTTTGAATTCCAGCACCCACATGGCAGCTAACAACTCTCCGTAACTCCAGTTCCAGGGGATTGGACAACCTCTTCTGTCCTCCAACGGGATTGCACAACATGGGTGCACTTACCTACATGCAGGCAATACACACATACACATAAAATAAAAATAATAAAATATTTTTTAAAACAAAAAAATCACTTACCCTACATCTTAACAAACTAGTTCTGTCTCCCCCTTAACCACCGTTCCCTCTCCTGTGTGCTTTCAGTTCCCCATGGCCCACCAAGGCCTAAAGTATTAAGTGGGAAATTCCAGAAGTGACGGCTTTTATAGATTTGACACTGAGTGCATGATAAGATGCTGTTGGCTGCTTGCTTCTGTCTGGGATACACATCCCTTGGCCCTTGCTATATACTCTACTGCCCGCATCATTCACTTAAAGGTTGTCTGAGCAATCATATCAACTGATCTACTGTCCTAGCACTACAGTGCTTGTGTTAAATAGTCCTTATTTTATTTAAAAATGGCCCTGAAGGCAAGCATAGTTATGTGGGTGACTCAGATATGCCAAGGTGAATTTGTAAAGTGCTTCCTTTCAGTGAAAAGAAGAATGTTCTAGACTTAATATAGACGAGAAAGAGATCATCTGTTGAGATTTCTTTTTTCTTCAATATTTTATTTATTTTTTATTTTATGTGTATGAATGTATCACCTGCATGTATGTGAGTGCCCCCGTGTAGTGCAATGTCGTGAAGGTCAGAGAGGGCTTCAGATTCCCCTGGAGCTGGAGTTAAGGACGGTTCATAGTCGCCATGTGGGTGCTGGGAATCGAACCCAGGTCCTCTGCAAGAGCAGTCAGTGCTCTTAACCACTGAGCAAACTCTCCAGCCCCATCTGTTGAGCTTTAGCCTGGAATAAGAGCAAACTTTCTACCACAAGATTCTGAAAAAGGGAGAGAAACTGGTGGAGGCCTTCCTGTCCTTGCTCAGACTGCAAACGGATGGCCACAGTGTATGATAAATGTTTAGTTATGGAGAAAAGTAGTTATTTGTGGCTCAGTTCTATCCATTAGGCATGGGGGGGGGGCTTGAAATGCAGAACCTGAGGGCACTGAACTACATTAACAGCAGAGAACTGAAGTCGTAGTCTATTTATAGAACATATTGGTTTATATTGTGGACCACAAATTTTCAGAGCTGTAGCCTGGAAAATGAAATTATTATGGTTCTCTTCTTTTTTTTAATATTGAAAAATTAAAGATGCAAAACAAATTTGTATGAGTTTCTAGATAATTGCCAGCCAATGAATTACTCTTACTCTTACTCTAAATGCATTTTGAACTGCCCTGGGAAAAGACACCTGGAAACGTACGTACGGGGACTCAAACAGCAAAAGAGGCCGGGGCAGACCAGAGGCTCTCACCTTGCTTGGAGTTGACATCTGATGGGATGTGTGACGGGTGTGATCCTGGAGAAAAGTGCTCGTCGCTGTAAGTGATGAGGGGGGTGAGAGGGTGGACCGCATGCGACGGCTGCACCACTGGCACTTTATTTGACTGCAAAGTAACCACAAGGCGTATCATTAATATCAGTGCCTGACTCTTGTCGCCTCTCCCAAAGAAAAAAGTCACACAATAGCAGTAACCAGTCACTAAGGTAACACAAGAATCATCTCATCCTGACCTCTCAAATCATCTCATTTAGATCCTCAGCATTTTTCCATTGCATGAAGAGGCTCTTGGGTGTCTCACCCACGGCCTAAAGAGGTTTGAGTGACCAGTGAACATGAACTTCTGCGTTTGCATATTTATAACTCCCTTCTGGATTGCCTCCTCATGCTATGTTTAATAAAGGTCTGTAGAGCAAAATGTGTATTTTATATGCTCTCTATTTATTACATATATCTGGCTATAAAAAGACAATCAATTTAAAAAACTGTCCTGTGAACAAATTATTAAGTATTGCCAATTTAAACAACTCAGTAGAAATTTATGTCTCAAGTTTGTGGTTATTTTATCTTTTTTAATTTGTTTTTTATTTTATGTGTAAGAATGTTTTGCCTACATGTGCACCCGTGTCATGCAAAGCTGGAGGAGGCCAGAAGAGGGCATCAGATCCCCTGGAACTGGAGTTACAGATGGTCGTAAACTACCGTGAGGGTGCTGGGAACCAAACCCAGGTCCTCTACAAGACCAGCCAGTGCTCTTAGCCGCTGAGCCACCTCTCCAGCCTACAGGTTTGTGGTTCTGTAGCTGCACACCCTGAAGAACCACACTCTGTCACTTTGCCCATACTCTTGTCACGTGACTGCCCACTTGCTCAGTGTACCTTCTGCTTCCCTTCCTTTCGGAAGACTTCCTAATCTTGTGTTTAATTTCACAACATACAATGGGAGTTTGAAAGAACATTTCAGGCTGCTAACATTTTGCCTTTTAACATACTTTGGCAGAGCACTGTGGTTCGTGCCTGTAATGCCAACCACGAGGCTTAGGCAAAAGAATTGAGAACTGATGCCAGCCTAAGCTTTGATAGAAAGACATAATGTCAAAAACAAAAGGGCAGGCTGGCAAGATGGCTCAGTGGGTAAAGTGCTTGCTGTGTAAGCATGTAGTCCTGAATCCTGATCCCTAGCACCCACATAAGCCCAGCACAGGGGAAAGAGGCAGGTGGATCCTGGGGGCTTGCTAGCCAGCCATTCTAACTGCAATGGTGAGACCCGGGTTCACTGAGAGATGCTGTCTCAAAAATAAGTTAACTCTGTGACGTAATTCATATGTTAGCTTGATTTAACCATTCTACTTCAAACTATGGTATACATAATAAGTACAATTTTATCTGTGAATTAAAAAAAAAAGAACAGAAAGAAACTTTACCCTTCCTCCAAAGAAAGGAAATGCAACACAATTATATACATGTAAAGGGTGGCTCTGATTTTTAAGCCCATCCACTAATTAAAGCAGCCTCAGGAAATGCCCACTTTAGAAATTCTACAGTAATGAGCAACGCGGATTTAGGAGGAACAAAATATAATGGATTCACTAGTTCAGGCACGCCTTCACCACAATTAGTTTGAATTAGTGATATTTTAGTGTACTAAGGACTAAGATACATGTGAAATGAGTTTCTCAAGAAGCAAGTATTCATATTAAAAAGAAATTGAGGAAGTGGCCTGACACACTGTTCCAAACTGAAATGCCCTGTCTAGATGGCTGATGGACCCACAACACACTTGTGTGGCGGCTGCTGATACACTATATGATACACAGTAATTTTGAATTTCATTGTTTTTTAAGCAATTAATGATAAGAATGTGGTTCAATTAGAATGCTACCCTCAGGAAAATAAAACAATCATCCTGGCAACAGTTAATGCTTTGTATCCTGTCACTACAACCTCCATGCAAAAAAACTTTTGGGGCCAGGGAAAGGAAGGCAGGAAAATCGCACTTTTTTGGACAATTATATAATTTGCATGGTGCTTACTATAAAAACCTAAGAAAAGTATCTTTGTAGATTGTTTAGCAATTACGCTGCTTCTACTTTACAATTTTCAGGACTTCTCTAATGCAAACCTTGCACACCTCATACATCCCTTGGCATTTATTAAATACAGCGCCATTATCAAAGCCATACACCCCCACACATACCTTAACACAAACATCTACGCATATAAATGTGCAAAAATACTTTAATGTTCTTCAAGTATTAGTGATGTTCTGAAATACATGGAATTTAGAATCCGAGAGATGGAGAGTAGGCAGGGTGGAACAGATTAAGCTATTTTTTAAAAATACATATTTTTGCCGGGCGTGGTACCACACGCCTTTAGTCCCAGCACTTGGGAGGCAGAGGCAGGTGGATCTTTGTGAGTTCAAGGCCAGCCTGGTCTACATAGTGAGTTCCAGGACAGCTGGGGCTACAAGGAGACCCTGTCTCAAAAAGACAATATATATATATATATATTTAAATTTTATGTGTATGAGTGTATTGCCTGCATGTATGTGAGTGCACCCGTGTCGTGCGATGCCGCAGAGGCTGGAAGAGGGCATCGGATTTCCCTGGAGCTGGAGTTAAGAACAGTTCATAACTGCCATGTGGGTGCAGGGAATTGAACCCGGGTCCTCTGCAAAAGCAGTCAGTGCTCTTAACCGCTGAGGCATCTCTCCAGCCCCTTTTTAAGCTATTTTTAAAAGTAGAATATAAAAAAAAAAAAAACAACTTACCATCCAAATGCTGTAATGAATATATTTGAACTCTAGTTTAAAATAACTACTTTGACTTTCATATTAAAAGTCTCAAAAGATGTGTAATTGCCAAATAATCTACAAAGATATTTTCTTAGGGTTGTTAGCATAAGCACTGTGGAGATCTTCTGGAAGGATCTATATATTTTGCTTGCCTTTCTTGCTTCCAGAGCACCACCTTAAGGCCTTGCACTGGCAGGCAGCTCTTCCTAATGTCTGACCTGTCCCTCCAGTCATACAGCTCAGAAACTGGCACCATGAATTTTTGCTAAATTATGCTTTCCTTGCTCTCCTCTTAATTTTACGGTTTTCAACACAGATTTGCTTTCCTGTGGGAAGGAGATAAGAGGCTGAGGATTTTAATTTAAGCTCTGGCCTTGTCTTATATTTTGCAAGATGGACAGCAAGAGCAGTACTCGTAGGTGTGTGGAAGCCAACAAGGATTACAGCCAAAAATAAAAGGAATATGAAATCTCAATACTATGTGTGAGCAGAATTCTAAGGGTTTTGTTTTGCTTCCTGCAGACGACCCCCATGACATGTACAAATGAAACACTGCTGATTCCAACCTGCACTGCAGATGGCTGGCGTACTGCCGTAGCAGCCTACTATCCCTAAATCTGTGAGATAGCATGCGCCCGCTGTCAGAACCTGAGCTTGGCTACTTTGGTTAAATTTTACGACAGAAAATAAATACAAGAATTCCAAATTCTATTCTTCTTGTCTCTAAATATCACGATATATTTTCTGGTGAAGAACAGATGAAGGGAAGATCAACCCACTATGAGAGACTTCCATGGCAACATTATATGCATTCACACATGTTCGTGGGTGAACGTGTGTCCATTTACTAACCATGTGAAATTCCCCAAGTGCTATTCTACACTGCTAACACAGTCAGTCCTTCTTATCACGCAGCTTATCTTCTAGGGTAGGCAGTGGGGACAGGCAGCGCTGGAGAGAGACAATATGTTTAGAAACTAAAGAGCAAGAACCGAAAGAAAGCATCAAGTCAATGAAGTGGGTGATGGAGAGACCCCGTGGGTTTAATTCTTTGCCTTTGTGTCACGGTAATGCTTACAGCATTTAAACCTCAAGAACAGTTAACAGTCCCAACCTGTTACAAGATGGGAAACAGAAGCAGAGGCCACCAAGAAAGTGAAGCCGGGCCCCTGGCAGTCTTGTGATAGTGCAGCCTGGCTTACCGCTGGCTCCAACCAGAACAGGGCCCTGGGGCTACCTGACACGCTGCAACAAGATACAGAGAAAGGGCAGAAATTTACTTCGATTTCTCTGAGCCATGAGTACAGGCAGGTAAGCCTTGCTCACTAGTAGAGAATCAGCGATGTTCTGGACAGGTGTTCTTTCTTTCGTTATCCCCAGCGGCTGGTCTGCACAGTCACTTCACCTTTCCGAGACACCCTGACAGCCTTAAGGCACCCCAGAGCCACTGCTTGAGACGCTAAGGCACTTCTTTAAGCTCACAAGGCTGAGCAAGACCAAAACTTGGTTCTAACGGCACATTCTTGACTCTTGGGCCGGGGACTAGTGGGGAAGCAAAGGGAAAGTGATAAAGATGGAACAGTGGGCTCTGGAGGGGCAGAAGCATGAAGGTGGGGCAGCACTTGCCTGCGCTCAGCACTCACGGGGCTTTAGCATGGCGGAAATCCTTTCCCAAGCTTCAAAGACTTGCCATCTGGCAGTCCTACCCATGTTCCACATCATAGTCATAACAACTAATGCCGACTAAGTGCTTCCTGTATACGGAGCACTGTCCTCACAACCTCCTTTGAGGCAGGTAGGACTTTTATCCTCTTATACATGAGGCAACAGCATGGAGATGCTACATAACTTTCCCAAGGGCATGCAGTTAGTGTGAGGCGAAGCCAAGATTTGAATGCAGAAGGTCTGCCTCTGGAAGGCAAGTTCATTTCCAGCATAATCACACGGCCTCCCTGTACAGCCAAATCTATAAAATCTGATACTGAGTCGACCATCTGGGTCACAGCTGACAGCATGCTACATCCATGTCACGACTGAGTGGCCTCTGACCCGGGCACAGGAATCACCTCGGACTAAGATGCATCTCAGCACAGGTGGTCACAGCAGCAGGGGCTGAACTGCCACTTTTCTCTTCACAACCGGAAAACATCTCAAAGAAGGTTGGCTGGCTGCTGCCCAAGCTGGATCCTGCACATAGGAACCTCATTGGCATCATAGCCAGTAAAACCTACACCTCCTGTGGACATGAAGTGGTGCCACTTAGGGATCTGAGAGCCATTTCCAAAGTCAGGTTCCCAGAAATAACCTGCTCGCTATTAGACAGCACCGGGGTGTCCTGAAGAGTCACCATTCTCTGATGATGTGATTCTGGGAAGGGCTGAAAAATGGTTCAGGTCCCTCCCACAGCATGAGATCAAGCAGTACACAAAGCTGTCAAGTGTCATTACAACTGTGTTTTATCAGTGGAATTCCTGGTAATGGCTGAATACAGAGAAATTTAACATTCTACCAGCCTACCGAGATGAGGAATTTTACCTGGTCTCAACCCTGATGGTGGCATATGACTTTTGATTAAACTCTGAAAAAGTCTGGTGCTCATTAAATCAAGTGATGTGACTTCACATTGTGTGTTCCCTTCTCTTTTGAGAACCGGAGTGCCTTGTGTCACCTAGGCCTCAGGACAGCACTCTGTCCTAGAAATTTTCCTACTGTTCTCCAGCTGAGTGTCTGGCTCAGGTCCAATGTGTCTTTCACATCTGAGTGCACACATGTGTGAGGCAGCAGCCTCTTCCGGGTAAGGACGAAGCCCCAGTTCTCAAGATGCTCTGGGGCAAAGGAGACCTTCCCCATCACCATCGACTGGAACCTTGGAAGGGAAGAAATAAGCATTGACTGGTCGTCCTGTGATGCCCGTCATTAAGGAGTGTTTTCGGATACGCTCTGGCATGTCCACCCAAGTAGCTATGATTACCCTGAGTTTACAGATGAAGGACTGAGTTCTTTTGAACACAGATCTAAGTTATAATTAGTGGACAGATGAGTTGTGTTAGTGTTGGTTTGATACCAAAATCCTTGGTCTTCCTGCCCTTAGACTGCACAGGATTCAGCTCCTTTCTCTGCCTCCGTTCTAAAACACAGGGCCAGGTGAGTGTAGTCTACCATTTGTCTGACTTTAGTGGAAACATCCCAACAGGAACGAATGTCTACTTGGAGAAGGCTGACACTCTCAGCAGGACTCAAAAGACTACCCAACAAACAGCTTTAAAACAAAAAAGGATGGCACACCCATGATTCTCCAAGTTCTGTGTAAGGTGATATGTCGAGGCATATGCCTGGTGCACATACATACATGCATGAAAACACTCATACACATTTTTTAAAAGTCTTAAAATTAAGATCCCTGTTTCAAGAGAATAGGCTCTGAGAGGAAAATTTATGTAAGAATGTTTCCTTGTTTGCAAAATGAGTGGACACTAACTCATAGGCTTACGGTGAAGAAGATTAAAGGCCAACACAAAATGCTGTACTCAGGCCCTGCCACATGTGCTCAGTAAGTACTTGTGGAGTGGATAAAGGAAAGGAGAAAGGACGGGACCTGCAGATGAATGAACATGCTCCCAAAGCTCAAACTGGTCACCTCAGAGCCATGTTAAGGCTTTTGTTTTTTGCCTTTTGTTTTTGTCTTTTTGGAGACAGGGTCTCCCTGTAGCCCCAGCTGTCCGGGAACTCACTATGTAGACCAGGCTGGCCTCGAACTCACAAAGATCCGCCTGCCTCTGCCTCCCAAGTACTGGGATTAGACCTACCTATGCTTTGTGTCAGGTGAATTCCCTCACCAAACTCTTCTGCTCTAAGATACTTTGTATGCTTAAGATCCCAGAAGTGACTTCTGGTTGCCACTTGCTGAAGTACCTTCCATCCTTCAGGACCAGTGACATCTCATTTTTAATCATTATTTTTATTTTTATGTGTATGTGTGTGTTGCCTGCATGTATGTAGTGCACCCATGTCATGCAACACCGAGGAGGTCAGAAAAGGGTGTTGGATCCCTTGGAACTGGAGTTATGGACAGTTGTCAGATGCCATGTGGGTACTGGGAATCAAACCTGGGTCTTCTGTAAGAACAGTCAGTGCTCTTAACAGCTGAGACATCTCTCCAGCCCCCCACCCCAAAGAAACTTATTTTGAAGAAAGAGTTTTTAACAGAGGTTTGGTTTCCTTTCAACATTAACAGTCAATAAGCTTTGGGGCAACTGTTTGCCTTTTAAGGAAGATTATGCCCAATCTTAAGCTTTAATCATCTGACCTTTTAGGGAGACTGGAAAAACGCAGAATCTTGTTAACACTTATTAGTCACTAATAATGTCTCCAAATATTTTTAGAAATAAAACAGGTAAAAGGGAACTGCATCTAGGAAAAGAATCTCAAAAAGAGGAAGAGCAAGTGGTGAGAGTTAAAGCTTGGCGGATGTGTAAGCTACCAGAGGCTTTGCTGTCCCTACTCACTTTTCTTTCAGCACTTGTGTTCAACGGTTACAGTCTCACTCTCTGTTTTCATCTATTCCACCACTGGCTTTGTTTTGACAGCCTAAGGGCTTGTACCCTGAAGAACATTCACAAAGATGGCTGTATTGGGACACCCACGGCTGTGGGTTGATGTAATCATGTTAATGTTGCTTAGACCTTGTACTTTGGGGGGGGGTTCTTTTTGAGACAGAGTCTCCCTGTAGCCCCAGCTGTCCTGGAACTCACTATGTAGACCAGGCTGGCCTTGAACTCACAGAGATCTGCCTGCCTCTGCCTCCTGAGTGCTGGGATTAAAGGTGTGCACCACCACGGCAGGCTAGACCTCGTACTTTTAAAAATTTATTTTATGTGTATACGTGTATTGTCTGCATGTAGGTCAGTGCACCCATGTCATGCAATGCTTGTGGAGGTCAGAAGAGGCTGTCGGATCCCTGGGACTGGAGTTATGGACAGTTGTTAGCTGCCATGTGGATGCTAGGATTTGAACCTGGGTCTTCTGCAAGAACCACCAGTGTTGTTAACCACTGAGCCCTCTCTCCAGCCCTAGACCTTGTATTTTTTAATCCTGTAAAATTTATGTCATCTAGGACAGATAACAATTTCAAACTAAATTCATGTTGTCAGAACTCCAGTCAACCCCTATTAGGGGAAATCCAAAGCTCCCTCTCTAAGCACTAGATAAAGTAAGGAGAGAGTCTTTGTGGTCCCTTTTAGGCAGGGTCTATTGTCCTCATCAGCACAGAAATTACAGAAGGCTCCCTAACAAAATTTCTGGGACTACAGATTTCAGGGGGAAATTGTGTCAGGAGAGTAGAGACGTGGAAGGAGAGGCATCAAGATATAAGCCATTTGGCAGAGAAAGACCAGAGCCCTCTCCCCAGCTGGTCTACATACAACAGAGTGTGCAAGAAAAGCCCATGACATACAAATGTGGGAAAAGGCAGGTGCTATGAAAATGATCTATCAGAACTCACATGGTGCGGTCCCTTTTGAGGGTCTGTCTTCCCGGCTCACTAACCTATGTCCACTCTCATGAGTGCCCTTACCGTCTCTACTACAAAAAAAAAAAAAAAAAACAACAACAAACAAATAAGCAAAAATTAAGAGGAAGGTCATTTACCACTGAATGTTTACTACTGCCAGAAACTTCATTTGTGATCAGATGCATTTTCCCCATATCCGAAAATGAACCCAAGGCTCAGACGGGTTCAGCCTTGCCGAGTTCCCTCAGCTACTGTTAATGTTAGAACACGGATTAGATACATCTGCTCTATGCCAAACAAATGAGCATTTCACTGTGAAGTGCTGGAAAGAGATGGTAACGAAAGGAACTAATGCACATTGTGGGTGGGGTAAGGGGCCACTGTTTTCAGTAACAGAGGGGCTGGGGTTAGAGTCAGAAGCTGAGGAAAGAGCTGGGCAGAAGTGAAAATGATGCTGTAAAGTCATGACATCATCATCTGATTCATTTTACAGCCTTTCCCACACTCCTAAATCCTCTAAGTGCTACACTTAGTTTTCACGTTAAAGACCATCCTTTGAAAATTAAGACAACTAGAGTCAACATTAACAACCAAAAGACCAAAACAGATCTGAGATTTACTGTGCTAGAAGCAAAGTATTATAAGAGAGGTGATATGGTAAGCATCACTGGTGACAGCAAGGCCGGCCAGAGTGTGAGGAGCCAGGGTCAGCAGGACCAGCAGTGGGAGGTCTAGGGTCTACTGGAGCCTGTGTGCAGAGACCAGTCTACAGTGGATGTTCTGGGGCAGAGAAAAATGCCCAAGACTCAGAGACACTGAAAACCTGATTTTAATCCGTCTGGTGGATTGGGTTGGGGGACTGCATAGTGTGCTTAGGGGTGGGCAGGGAAAAGAAGGACCTAGGATCCTAGATTAAAAACGGTTGTCCCGCCGGACCTGCCAGCACTCAGAGGCAGAGGCAGGCAGAACTCTGTGAGACAGAGGCCACCCTAGTCTACACAGAGAGTTCCAGGCCAGCTGGAGCTACAGGGAGACCCTGATTAAAACAAACAAACACTGCTGCCCTATTCCAAGAGAGAAGTGCTTGGCCCTTCAGTGCATAGTAACTCATTAGTACAAGCACGCTTAAGTGTAGCCAGCTTGGGGAAGACAGTATGTGCAGGCCAGTGGGAAAGAGCAGAAGAAAAAAAAACCAGTGAAGAAGGGTATGAAGTCAGGCTCAAGAACATCTTCTGAGTCCCATGCAGAGCACTTCAAGCAGGTTGTGCTTTCCTTTGTAAACTAGTGACCAGATCTCATAATGATGCCGGGCAGCTCTAGGGGTGCCAGAGCCAAAGGGCACTGCTTTGGGGTGGGGAGGGGGGGTATGGTTGGAGCAAATTTCAGGAAGTTCACCAGTCACCAATCCTGAGCAGACCCAACCAGGTCTCCTGGTGCAGGTTTAAAAGGCTCTCTCCTGTCACTACCCTAGGGTGGCAGATTCAGAGGGACGGTACCTCCTCTATCCCTCCCCACAGCCCTTCTCCCTGTTGTCCATTTTTGGAGTAGAAGACCTCTACTACATGGCTCGGAATATCCACAGAGAAAAGAAGAATGTCCCGGGCCTGAGAGAGAACTAGAGATCCCCTGGGGTGGAGCAGCCAGCTGGAGCTTGCGCAAGGTCAAGGTCAGAGAAATCCCACAGCTACCCAGATGAAAAGCATAGACCAACTTTTACGCGACAGACTGCAGATGTGTGGTGCAAGATTCCACAGGGGCAGAGCCAGCAGACTTACACCGAATTATGTCATAGTGAGAAGGAAGCTTCCCACTTGACGTGAAGTAACCAGAGACGCACTACCTTACTTCAGCTTAAATAAAATTGGTTTTTATCCTAAGGTTGGGTATGAGACATTTATATAAGCAATGCTTATGTATGAATTTTTTCCCCTGAGCTTTTTGGTTGTAGGAAGTTCTCTCTGCTTATAACTAGGCATTTCAACAAATTAAAGGATTAACTCTGAAGTTTGTGGGGGGTCTCTTATTTTTTCAGAGAAGTTGCTGAAGAGCTGTTTGGCACTCAAAAACGAAAAAAATAAACCAAGCACATAAATTATTTTAGGTTCCATAGCTATCTGAAGAATTAGCACGAAAGTATAGTTATGATTTAAAAGTTTATAGGGAAATGTAAATCATTTTCTATGAATGTATAAAATGTGCTATCTACCCCATAATACAAGTGCTGAGGCTCTCCTACAGACCCAAGCCATCTTATTTGCTAGTTAAATCACTAGGTTGAGCCTGTGAACAACTGTCCTGGTACAAGTTCCGAGGTACTGTTTGTGTGAAACACGTACTAGATTTCAAACTGTATAAAGAATACAAAATAGCACATTTTTACACTGGTTACCTATTAAGCTTACTTTTTTCTTTCTTTCTTTTTATAAAATCTTCTGGGTGATGGTGCTAGAGATTTAAACACAGGGACTTGCCATGCCAGGCAAGGGCTCGAGCACTGAGCCATGTACCCCAGGTACATTTTTAAAATATACTATACTAAGTAAATTACTAAAATGAACTTTATCTGTTTGTCATTACAGTTTTGGTGTAGCTATGGGAAAGTTTAAATCACAAATACACTGTGCACTTGTTACTTGCGTTTTCTTACCACGAGGCTGCTCCTGTGTGGAGGGTGCCATGCCATGCCCCCTTTCCCTCCTGACCGCCCACTTGACTTTAAAAAGTACTTTTATTACCATTTTAACAGATTCCCCCCTTATGGGAAAGGAAAATTATGGATAAAGACAAGGAAGATGGCAGGACATGGTGTCACGTGCCTGTGATACAAGCACAAGGGACACCCAGGAGGAGCCGCTGGGAATGCCAGGCCAGCCTGGACTACACAGAAACACTCTTGCCTCAAAGCAAACAGGCAGAAAGAAAAACCTAGAAGAAAGTAAAGAAGGGGGGGTGGTGCAAGGGGAAGCAGTGAGGGGGGAAGGAGGAAGGGAGAGAAGCTGGAGTGCTGTCATGTGAACTTGGAGCTTGCTGTCTCCTGTATACAAAGTTATGTGTAAGAGGGCCAGTGCAAACGTTAAAAAGTTCTACGACAAGTAGTACAAAGCTATATGACATTCATCCTGTTGTGTTCAATCTTTTACAGTTTCAAATGATCCTTGTGAATCAACGGTGTGTTGTGGCGTGTCCTCAGCTGCCTCAGAGTGTACTCTGAAGACCTGCTGGGCACTGACCTGCTCCTCCCTTTCCATTTCACATCCCCGCACACTACCTGAAAAGAAAAAAAACAGCTTACCTGCAATGAAACGACACTGTGACATCATTGCTCACAGGATGTACTTATATGAGTCAAGGAAAAAGCACCTTTTGCTTTGGATTTAAAAAACAATCCTGAAATGAGTTGGAAAGTGAGGCCCAACTCTTAGAATGGCAATGTGGATTCCCAAACATGGGTTCTATATAATACAACCTGCGCATTCTGATTCATCTTAAATGCCCAATAAGTCAAGCTAGAAAGTTTTCCTTGAAAACATGTCCTTCAGTGGTGTAAGAGGAAACAAAAATATAGAAGCTGTTTAGAAGACTTTCAATTCTATTTATGTATTTATTACAAAAGAGAAACTTCCTATGGCCCATGGAAAACCAAGGCAGCAAAGGTGATGGGAGCTCTTCCTGCTCTGCTGCGTGCACATAACATGAAAGGCAAGCTGCATTTTGTGTCAGTGTGAATGGGGAATTTCCTTCCTGAACTTGGCTTTGCATTTCCATGCTTTTCAGGCACACATTTTGATGAACTCCAGGCAGGTGCTAAGGACTGGGCCGATGCGAAGGTCTGGTCCACATATCTCTGTCAAAAGCTATCTGCACGGTCCTGAATGTCCTGGAGCCAGCTTATTCTAGTGCAAGAGAGTAGACTGCTAGACTTTCAGAAATTTTAAGAGCTTGTTAACATCATGTTGGCAGACTGGAACTGGTCAGACTGGGATTATCTGCACCCTGGAAGCTGGAAGCTGGAAAGAAAGCAAAGTGTCCTTCCCTGGAGCTGGTCACTTGGTAACCACTGAATCCATTACCAAGTTACTAGAGAACCCTTCTTTTTCCACTTATCTGTCTTTGACAAGCAACAGGAACATAACCTTGGCCTATGTCAGAAACCATTGCAGAAAGGAGAATCACAAGAATGACTGGTTGCCATGACCTAAAATGCCCCATACTCCTCTGACCTGGGGATACACAGCCTCCAGTCACTCATTCGGGTGCCCAGCCACTGTTGCTGGTCTCATAGCATTGGGCCTGAATCACCGGGAGAAGTTCCACCACACAACAGTGAGAAGACCTTTGCAGATTTATGGGCATTTTCTTCCTTCAGTATTTACTCCTCAGGGAAATAAATGTAGACTAAAAAAAATTAACAAACTTTTGATTAATTACTTTAGAAAGTTATGTGTAAGAGGGCCAGTGAGCTAGCTCAGCAGGTAAGTGCTTCCTGTAGCCTGACAACCTGTTTGATCACTGGAACCCACAGTGGGAGGAGAGAATTGAATCCTGAGAGCTGTCCTTTTAGGGGAGATGACTTAGTTGGTAAAGTGCTGGCCACAAAATCAAATGAACATGAGTTCAATCCTTAGCACCCATGTCAAAAGCTGGGCACAGCAATGCACACGTGTAACTACCATGCTGGAGGCTTAGAGACACAGGGATCCCTGGAACTCCCTGCCCAGCAGGCTAGCACATTAGTGAGTTCCAGCTTCAGTGATGGTGTCTCAGAGAGTAAAATGGAGAGTAACTGAAGACACTTGACATCATCTCTGGCCTCCACATGTGCATATACATCCATGTGCATACACAGGTACCCACACCCACAAAAACACATGCATTTACCACATACAAAGACCAAGAAATGAGTTTTACATACAAAAGGAAACTGAGATTGTTTCACTTGTGCATTGCAGAATAGACTGACACCCTTTCAACAAAGGGCAGTGCATCAGCAGAGCTGTCCAGGCAAAGGCCCCAAGGCTGGCACTGGCTAGAGCCTAACAGAGAGAGGTGAGAGGCTGCTACTTTGCAGCGCCCTGACTTGAAGGATGCATAAATTCTTTTTTTAAAAAAATATTTTATTATTTTTTATTTTATGTGTATGAGTATATCGCGGTAGGTAAGTGCGCCCGTGTTGTGCAGTGCTCGCATAGGATAGAAGAAGCTGTTGGATCTCCCAGAACTGGAGTTATGGACAGTTGTTAGCTGCTATGTGGGTGCTGGGAATCAAACCTGGTCCTTCTGCAAGATCTACCTATGTTTGTAACCACTGAGCCATCTCTCCAGTCCCTTATTTATTTATTTCAGAAGAGGGCTTCGGATTCCCTGGAACTGGAGTTAAGGATGGTTGTTAGCCACCATGTGGGTGCTGGGAATCGAACCCGGGTCCTCTGCAAGAGTAGTCAGTGCTCTTAACCACTGAGCCATCTCTCCAGTCCCAGATGCATAAATTCTTTGTAGGGAAAAGAAGAGTCTGTTTAGACAGTTTTGAAACAAATTTTGGATCTTGGGGAAGGGATCAAGAGAGTAAAACAGTCTGTGGGCCAATCCGAGGCTGCTCCCGAGCCGCCCTCAACTTCATTACTTTTCCTGGGTTTCCTTACCCAGGCTCCGGCTGGAGGCTCCTGGGGAAATACTGGGCTTGACGTCCAAGATCCTGGATGTCATTCCTGGTCCCACCTGCTATTTGTCATGTGAGCACCAGTAAATGACTTCTCCTGTGTCAGATTCTTCACTAAGGGAGGTGAATACTTTTCCTGGCTAAGTTTGTGTAAGGATCAAATAAAATCGCAGATGTAAACACAGAACAAATGGGCAAATGCCATGTTAACACAGTATCAATTCTGTTTTGTCCTAATAGAAGTCATTAAGCTCACTTCCTACACTGAGAACATATTACTACAGCCATGCATGACTTCAATGAATAGCAACTAAATCCAACTTTGAAATCTGTTGAACTGTTCTTGTGGCCTCACGGACTCCTGTCAATCACTGTGCCTTACTGCTCACTTGCAGCCTACAGGAAATCTCTGCCAGCCTCATTAAGCTGACTTTGTGGAAGGATGTGTCTCTATGCTACAGCATGGTCCATCTGAAATCAGTAGTTTAGAGGCACTTGAGTAGCTGACCAGCCAGATAAGCTTACTCAGGTGTGAAAAACCTACAAGTGGTGGTAGGCAAACACGGAGACAACCCATAAACACAGAAGTTGGCAGTAGAGAGACACAACTGAGAAAATCAGAGGCAAGATCCTGAGTGCAAAAATGAAGGCTAGCTGGCTGTAAATGCTACATTCCTAGCACTGACAAAATGCAGGCCTGTGTGTCTGTGATGCCGTTTCTAGCTCCAGGGGCCCCATGATCACTGGTTTAAAGCTCTGAATTCCAATATACTAATACTCTGTAGTATGACCACAATTAGAAGTGACCACGGGAAGGAGGATGGCAGGAAAGCAAAAGAAAAAAGAAGAAAAAACTGCAAATGGCCAGAAATGACTTCTGTACTGGGAATTTTCAAAACTGTTCTTAAGGCAGACCAATTGATGCCACACGGCTGAGCTAGGCCATGGCTTGATGGCAACATGTACTGGTAAGCTAAAGGAATTTCAGCAGTGTTTACAAAGCAAATGTAAGACAGTGAGAAGAATTCCGTCATTAAATTATTTCCATTGTCAGTAAAGGGATGAACCCATTGCTTTCTAATAGCAGGACCTATAAGGTTCGCTTGTCATAGTGACTGAGGGATGAGGGAACGGGATCCAGAGATGATATGTGCTCTGCTGAGGGCTGCTCCTAAGACTGGACCTGGACCCACTGAGCACTCCTGTGTCCTGAATCTACCTCAGATCCCTACTATGAACCTAACCTTCACCCACGAACTCGGCTGACAGGTCCAGCACTGGTCAGACCCAGAGGAAGGGTCAGGAAAGGGCAGCCATCCGAGCTAGTCATTGCTATGAGTCTCCAGTGATGCAGATGTCTGAGCTGAGGTCTAGGGCTCCTAAGCTCTGTGACTTGTGTTTACAGAGCTACAGGGCCTCCAGTCAGCAACTGTGGAGGGAGTCTGCCACATCCCAGGGCCTGGTCTGGAGATCTTCTCTGATTCCTTCATTTTCCAGAGGACGCATCACTGGCAGTTGGTGTAGCTATAAAGAAGCTGCCCCAAGCTGTGCCGAAGGCACACACTCGTAACCCCAGCAATCAGGAGGCCGATTCATGAAACTAGAGAGTTCAAGGTCAGCATGGGCTAAAAGTCAGTTCCTATCTCAGAAAACTAAACCACAATCAGCAAAGAAGCCAGTCTAAGGAAAGGCAAACAAAAACTTGGGAAAAACTAGAATTGAACCGTACTAAAACCACACCAAAACTAGTTTTTATTAGCTCAGATACTATTCCTTTGTCTTGTGTGCAGTTTTCTCAGAATTGAAACATTCCACCATGAAGACAAGCACTTAAAACTCTGGAAACTTAAGACTCAGGAGATAAACAACTTACAAGTCTCAGAAATTCCTGAAACTTACAAGATTCTCAAGGCCCCTTGGTTCCCAAGTTTATACAAGCAATAAAGAGAGAAATGGAGGAGCCTCTCCTCCATGTCTTGTTGCCTCAGAGTTGTGCAGAGTTCCACAGATGTAGAGTCTCTGAGTTGTCACCCACTCTGGGGTGGACTTTTTGGTGAATTAGCTGCCTCTGAGTCACCTATGCTCCTCTAAGTAACTCCACCAATAAACTCATTGGTTTGGCAAAGTGGACACTGGTGGAACCGTTATTTTGAACTGTCATTGGTGCCCTATCTGGGGTAAAAATACGTCTGTTCAGGTCTCTCCAGGAGATGTCACACAAGGCTACCTCACCCGGATTTCACCATTCCTCAGGAAGGGAGGTATTAATAGTCCCATGTCTCAGAGTAAAAAAGAAAGGCTCAGAACACCCTAAGTCACTCAGAAAGTTAAGGTCTCTGTTTCCTTTTCATCAAACCATGATACAGCTATCTAGCCCCTCTGAGCACAAGGGTCTCCTAAGGGCAACTGGAGGGGCATAGGGTCTCAGAGGCAAGGGTGAGGTGTGTAAATGCGCAAACAGAATCACAGCCCCTTCCTTCCTCTGACGCACCACTGCCATCTGTGTTTATGCCCTGGAAATGGTTATACCTCGTCATGCGAGCACACCAACAACCAAGCTCTCCAACCTATGAATCATTCAAGCCAGATTCCTGAGCCAAGCTCACGAGTGAATGTCAAGAAGAAACATTCTGGTTTGGAAAATTCCCACCCAGCAAATGAAGCAGCATCATTAAGGAGCCTCCAGCCTTCCCCTTAACTGTCCAGTTTCCACTAGTAGTGGCCATTCCAACGAGTAACAGTGCTCTAGATATCGAGCCAATTTTTGTTTGGTTAATTTAAAAAAATAATTCAGCCTAAAAAATAATTCAGCTTTTATTTTGCCATATTTGAATGTATCTTCAAAAAGAATCTGTGGAAACTCATTTTCTCTATCCATCGTTAATCCAGTTTAACTCTTTTAATGTGGATATAACATAAGTCATTGTTGAATATTCTTCTGCCTAGCATAACTTGAATTTGTTTTCACTTCTGCTTATTGCTCATTTAATTGTGCTTTCTCTAAATAAATGTGTGTTCAATTCCTCCCTCTATTTTTAAATTAGTTGATGTATACAGCTTTAAAAATCTTCTTGAAGGGAGAGACTGTAGATAGGCTGAGTAAACCTGGGTGGATGAACTTGCACTGATGGACGTCTTGGGACACTAACTTTACATAATAGGCCTTAATACAAAAATGACAGAAGATATGAACTCCAGTTGCGGGGCTATGGGAGGTGCCAAAGGGGAAGAGGTATAAAGATGATTTTATGTATGAAATACACAAAAATTCAATTAAAGATTGAAAAAATATTCAAAATAGAAAGGAAAACAGTTTTATAGCTCCTCAAAAAGTGAAATATGGAATTACCACACAAAACAAGAATTAGTCACTGAGATCCAAAAGTATGATTCCATTTATAAAAATGTCCAGAACAAGCAAACTCATAGAGATGAAGATGAAGGGCTGTCACCACCTGAGAGGAGGGAGAAAGCAGGACGGGCTGATGGATATGTTGTGGAATAATAGACAGTGGGGATAAGTGCATAGCTATACCCAGCATAATGAAACCCACCAAACTGTATATTTCGCATGATTAATTTGAAGTCATCTGAACTATATCTGAATCTAAAAAAATAAACTAAAAGCACAAAAACGGATTTGGACTAAAAGGCTAGCTTACTATACTTGCAGGCAGCAAGCCACGATCATGTACACGCATTGCATCCCTGAACCTTGTAATTTTACATACACCGATGACAAGGGAATCTTAGCTACAATTGGGATTATATATAACCAAAGCACAACCCACAGCAAGAACATGACTTATTGTGTTTTCAGGGGCATGGTGACCCCTGCATTACCATATGAAAGACATGTCTAGAAGCCCCACCCCCATTCTTACTTGGGAGTCTCTGTTCTCCTTGATGCCTGAGTCCCTCGCTGCTAACACACAGACAGCTGGGAAGGGGGGTGGGGCACAGAACACACACTGCAGTCACTGTCCCATCTGCTGCAGGACAGCATGCATGCACACCTTGAGGTACCACTGTCCTCTCTGTTCTTCTAAGCCACTAGTTGGACAGATGGGCACACAGTGGGTGCTGTGGCGACTCTAAGCCCGTGGGTCTGTCCAGGCCCACAGTGTTCACCAGTTGCCTGGAAGCCATATGTTCTTAACTGAAGGCTTAGAGCTAGGATTTTCATTTTTCCTACATTTAGTTCACTTTTTGAACTGAATCAGGCACAAAGACTTCCGTGTTAATCAATGCAGTTTCCATCCAGCAAGGAGACTATGTATAAACTTAGACTAAAAAGTTTAAAAGCAGGGCTATAGCCAGGTGCGATGGCGCCTTTAATCCCAGCACTCGGGAGGCAGAGACAGAGGCAGGCGGATCTCTGTGAGTTCAAGGCCAGCCTGGTCTACATAGTGAGTTCCAGGCCAGCTGGGGCTACAGGGAGACCCTGTCTCAAAAAGACCACACACACACACAAAAAGCAGGGCTGGAGAGATGGCTCAGCAGTTAAGAGCACAGGCTCCTCTTATGGAGGGCCAGGGTTTGGATCCCAACACCCACATGGAGTCCACCCACAGGTGACTCCAGTTCCAGACAACCTGACATCCTCTTCTGGTCATTGCAGGTAATGCATAACACAGATGCACTTACATGCATGCAAAACACTCATATGCATAAAATTAAAATAAATTAACTTTTAAAAGTTTCTCTTTAGGAATTTCAAATAAAATTATCTTAACTACTTCCACTTTCCCAAACAGTTTCAGAATTAACCTCAATAATGTTTCAAGTCATGCTTTTAGCTCTCTTGGACATGAATGGAATTTTTAAGTCTTCCATCTTATTTTTCTGGGGGTTCTGGCCAGGTTCTCCTGACAGAGCCATGACAAGGATCCTATCTCCTACCTGAAATCTCTGACAGGATACTGGCTGGCTGCCTGTCCCTGGAGATGTGCAGAGTGACCCTGGACTTGGGATGACATTCTCACATTATCTTCTACGAAAGGGAAAATGCTGCCACTTCAAAGCAAAGAAATACAAGGCAGTTTATTGATGCAGAGTTCTAGAGCTCGAGCTTCCATCAGACAGCCCTCCATCAGTCAAAGAGTGACACTCATTTGAGTGGGACAGAAGAGTCCTCAGTTGGAATCCAGTGCCACATCTGTGACACCAAGCTACCACCTGACTAAGTCAAAGATAGCTCAGAGATGAGCCTAGTCCCAATCAACAGCGTTTGAGTCTCTCCAAGTCCATGAAATTTTTTTTTTGGTCTTTTTGAGACAGGGTCTCCCTGTAGCCTCAGCTGTCCTGGAACTCACTATGTAGACCAGGCTGGTGTTGAACTCACAGAGATCCGCCTGCCTCTGCCTCCCGAGTACTGGGATTAAAGGTGTGTGCCACCACACTCAGCTACCCATGAAATTTTTAATTGAACACCTTCATATTAAAAGGATGTGCCAGGGACATAAGGAACAAAGAAAAGCAGTCTCACTGTTACTCCCAAGAACTGAGTATCTACCTAAATATGGAAGACAGATTTGTAATAATGATAATCTGGAATGTCAAAACAAAAAAGCAGGTAACCAGGAGATGAGTATTCAGCAAGAAATTAACCGGGTCCCAAAAAGGCAGTGATAGTGGGAATGGTCACATGTGAGCTTCACTAGGGGATAGAGAAGGTGGGTGAGATGAAGAGAGCGGGTGTTGGTAAGGAGAGAAGGCTGGGAAACAGGGAGGCTGCCCACGGGTTTATGTGGGCCAGCAGAAGGGATGGGGAATGATGTTGGACTCTGTGTCAGGTGAAGGAAAATCAACACAATTAAACATTCATGAATTATTGTGTTTTTTATTGATGTTTCATGCAACAAAATAAAGTGAGTTGTATGAGGTCACTAGGCCACCAAGTAGCAGAGACAACAGCCAGAAACTAAATGAGACCTGCGGTTCCCCGCCACAGGGGTGGCGTGGGGCCTCCACAGGGCTACCTGTCATAGACGAGTTTCAAAGATCAGTCGCAGAAATGTAAATTAGTTCTCCAAAACCCAGTTGAGGTAAAAATAAATAAAATTGTAGCAGGACGTGGAGCTGCAGATCTGTGATCCCAGTGGCTCTGAAGGCTGAGGCAAGAGAATCACAAGTTCAAGGCCTACCTGGACAACTGTCTCAAAGTTAAAAATAGGGAGGGTAGACAGTGACTGGGGATGTAACTCAGTGGTGGAGCTTTAATTCAGGATGCATAGGCCCTAGGTTCAATTTAAAAAAATTAAAAAGAAAAAAGTAAGTGACACTGTTTGCTCATTTGAGGTGTTCACTGTAGTGGGGAAGGAGCAGTCACAGCTGTTCATATTCCTTTCTGTTCTGTGAGCACTCTGGAGAGGAGGCCCCATGCAAAAGGAGTTGGCGGCAGGCTGAAGGACTTGTAAGGACATGAGGAGGAGAGGAATCTGCTGGCTGGCCAGACAGAGGCATGTCACTCAGAAACCAACAGCTGGTTGGTGACTTGAGTCTGCCACAAAATGTATAGAGTCCTCACCCTGCCGAGAGCCTGATGGTCTTGGCTGAACACTTCTGAAACCTCTAGCAAGCCACTCATGGCCACACATCGTGGCTGCCGTAATCTCTACTCCACAGTAAGGTAGATCCACACCCAGGAGAGGAGGGGTCAGTGACCTCCACGACAAAGATGATGGGAGAGTGTGCTCACAGGGAGAGGCTTTCTAGAAGACTCCACAGATTTAGCTGACTTGGCTACAGGGAAATCAAATTCTACATGAAGGAGACAACGAGGAAAAGGCCTAGAAATCGATGCAGTGAGCAACGTTCAACTTGTAAAACCACAGGTGAATCTTGTGACTTGTGCTTTGATGAGTTTTCCAGAATTTCTACCTAGAATATGGTAAGTTACCCTTGTAATCGAATAAGTTTTATTTTATAAAAAGGGAATTGTTATTCTATATGAGCAGCCTTATTATAAAAGAGTACTTTGAATTTTATTTTGGAAAACCACAGAAGTTAGACAAGCTTTCACACCACTGTCACAGTCAGGGGCAAAACATGTTTATACTCACAATGCGCATACACCCACAAGGGTGTTTTGCCTTTCTGTGCTCTGAGAGAGGGTCTCAAGATACCGCCCAAGGTGGCCTTCAGCTTTGATCCTCCTGCCTCAGCCTGCTGGGATTACGGGTGTGTAACTACCATACCCAGTTATGACACATTTTAGGTTCGCTGAAGGGAAAGGGAGGACTTGCAGTGTCTAACAGTCCAGCTTTGCTCACTTTCCACTCTGTTTCCTTTGCCTGCCACTGTGTGTGTGATTACCAAACAAAGGACGCACACAACTGGGACAACTGGCTCAAACCGTTACCCCCCCCCACCCCCCAGCCAGGTCAGACAGTGACAGGTCCCCTGGAAAGGGGCTGGGAGGGAACAAAGCTTAACTTCAAGAGATGGTGGTTCCCACCTCCTGACTCAATCATCCACTCAATAGCCTTGGGGGGAAAGACACAGCCGGACGGACACTGACTTCCACACAGGCTCTGCAAGGTATGCTGCTGCTGCTCCGGCTGTCCTCTGCGTTGCTCAGGTTTTCCGAATCAGCCTTCAAGGGCCTTGCAAGAGGTGACTGTTTTCAATAAGCATAACATTGAGCACGCTGTGAAAAGGCCTTCCGTTACCATTGCCTTATCTGCAATCAGTCTGTCACAGTACCACGTTCTTACTTTCGGATTCTTCTAGATTTGACTCACTCTTTGTAAACCCTTTCTCCTTACAATCTGACCCAGGTAAGAGACACAGCACTAATGGTATTTTTTCTGGACTCAGTGTTCCCTACCTAAATTAAAGCACAATACAGATAGACTGTTTTCCTTTTGTGTGTGCAAAATGAATTATATGAAAACAGCCTTGGAATGAGAACACCTGCATCAAAGCAAGAGCAAGCAGGGTCAGGAGAAGCACACAGCCACCGGCAGATGCCCTGGCCCATCTGACAGGTCTTTCCCATGTGGCAGGAGCATCACCAGTTGACACCAACACAAACCACGAACTTCTCAGGGCCCTTGCTTATAAGGAACACTCACCCTGGGTTAGGATTAACAGTTAAATATGAGGTTGAAAAATAAACAGAAAACAAGCAAACAAGCCCTTCCTGTTGTGTTCCAGTTTCCCCCTCTTCTCCCTCCCCGGCACTCCTATGACCATTAACCTCTTAATTATATTAAAAAGAACCTGTAGTGAGATCTTACACATAATTAGAGTTGACTGATGTGTGTTTTTCATTCTCTATCTGTAACCACAAATACAGGATTGGACCCAGACCAAGTGTGGAATTAGGCAGGCCCCTCTTGGGTCCCAAGTTTAGCATGCAAACTTGGATGTGTAAAGACTTAACATTTCTATCTAGGCATACAGTTTTGGTAACAAAGGGGCTTGGCAGACAAAGTGGCCACCTATTAAGTCTGCAGTTGTTTATCTGCTAAGGTGGAAGCAGTCTTTTAGCACCTGTGTGGGAGAACCAACTGAATCAGAGCCCAGACGCACTCTGCATATGATCATCCATGAGGCCTCAGGCCTTGTGCACCTCCTCAGACCCCATTTGTCTCTTTTTCTAGGGTCTCCCTGTAGCCCCAGCTGTCCTGGAACTCACTATGTAGACCAGGCTGGCCTTGAACTCACAGAGATCCGCCTGCCTCTGCCTCCCAAGTGCTGGGACTACAGGCGTGCACCACCATGCCCAGTTTGTCTCCATTTTTAACAAACAAAAACTAAACACTGTTGCTTTGCTGAGGGCTGCATAGTCTAGAAAGACTTCTGAAGCTCTAGAGGGCCAGCCTGTCTCCAAGACAGTGAACACAAACTACAGAGCCTGGCTGGGCTGCCTGGGTAAAAGGCCACTCCTTACACTTGGCAGGCCCAGTAGCCTCTGGCAAATCACTCCAAAGCCGTGTCCCTCATTTGGAAAATAGGAATAAGAATGAGGGAGCCCCTGGAGAACTATGTGAGCAGTACAAATTTCTTCTACCAGTGCAGAACATGGTTAAGTATTTTTGTTAAAATAAAGGCATGTCTTGCAACCCAAGACCTAGGGGCTGAACGATTCAGAGGTCCTGACTACTCAGGACTGATATACGTTTTTATTTCGAAAACAAAGCCCAAACATCCGGTGTTCTGAATACTAACACATCCTCCGAGGTTCCAAACTATGGCCTTCTACTGTATACACTGAAATTTGAAAATCCAAGGAAGTTATTTTTCCAAATCACGTCCCAGGTTCCTGACTTTTTCGGGGGTGGGGATGGGGAGAGGGCAGGTGCCACAGTCCACACATCCCCATAATTAAATAGAAGCACCAATGAACAACACTTACCTGTTTGAAGTTCGCCAGAGCTTTACCAATACAAATTACTTTCTCCCAGCCTTTCAAGCAATTATCACTTTTAAAGTCTAGAGGGGGAGGGGCGTGGAAGGGAAAATAATGAGGCTTACCATTAAAAAGACTCTTCCCTTCTACGG
The DNA here is from genome assembly GCF_000622305.1 of Nannospalax galili. Classification (NCBI taxonomy): domain Eukaryota; kingdom Metazoa; phylum Chordata; class Mammalia; order Rodentia; family Spalacidae; genus Nannospalax; species Nannospalax galili. The sequence continues at coordinate 2,111,377 of NW_008330297.1, read as the reverse complement.
TTTCTCCTCAGCCCAGCGAGGAGGGGGACAAGGAGGAAAGTGGGTGATACTGCAGGCTAAACAGCTGTCCAGGTAGAAAATCAATAACCTCTAAACAAGACTCAATTGCTAAGTTTTCTGTGTCTCTGCTGTTCCAAGAAGAGCAGCACAGCAGTGGGTCGCTCACCATCACGGCCCCAACCCACACTTTCACTTTTTTAAAACAAATGCATCTTACTATTCTATTCTCATTTCTCTGAGGTTGGAACGGTTCTTAAACACCATCCATTACACCACACTATCTCTACAATGTGATAACTTCAGCCTGTCCCGAGTGACACAACCCTTTGTTGCCTAAAAGTTCAGGATACTGAACTTGTGTACTGAAACAAAAAGCAACACAAAAACAGTCTCTGTTTCTTCGCCCCCTAAACAAAGCTCCCTGGCTTCCCGAGGAGACCCCAACTCCTTTGTGGCTCCTTGCGAGGCTCTGGCAGGCTTCCTGCTGTGGCCCATGCTGAGCTTCCTTTGGAACTCTTGTCTAGTTATTAAACTCTGCTTTTTCAGCTGTATATGGAAATTATATCTACCTTATTACAATAAGAATTAAAGAATTAGACATGTTGAGTCTGGTGTGGTAGAGCGCACCTTTAATCTAGGCACTTGAAAGGCAGAGGCAGGTGGAGCTCTGTGAGTTTAAGGCTAGCCCTACATCATAAGTTTCAGGCCAGCCAGGGCTACACAGTGAGGAGGAGGAGGAGGAGGGGGAGGGGGAGGGGGAGGAGGTAAGAGGAGGAGGAGGAGGAGGAGGAGGAGGAAGAGAACGGGTAACATTCACAATACTTAAGACTGTTCATATTATTGCCAACTTGGATGGGTCCTATCACCATAGCATTTCTGAGATCTGTTCAGACTCTGAGTGGCAACTCACTTTACTATATGATGTTTCAATGCATCTGAACAGAAATTAACTTCATGGGAAAGATCACATAGAAAGGTGACCTAACAACTGAATTAAATTAGATACAGTAATCCCCTCGAAGTACTTCAAAACCGAAGGGCTAATCAACTACCCCCATCCCATATTTCCATAGGATACAACAGAACTAAAGAATCAAAAGGAAAAAAAACAAAACATTAGCTCTGAACAGAGCTGGGTAAGAGGCAACGAGAATCTTCCACTCTGAGATGCGTCCCGCAGAGGTGATGTCCATCTCTGCCTTCCATTCCCATTTTTGTATCCTGAATGTATGTGAAGCTGTGGGGGCTTCCTAAGAGCTGCATTTATTATCTTGACTCCCAGTACACTGGCCTGTGGCTAATATTTGAGCACAATACTTGCTAAGTATACCCAGAGACTCAGCCACAGACTCCTTGGCTGTCTCGGTCAACACGCAGATGAGCCACAGTCCTCACCACACCTGCCTGAGGAGTGGAGTCAGGGAAGAGTAAGAGATGGCTGCGAAAGGTGATTCTCCCATTTCCTACCCCACATAACTCATCCCTGAGGGTGGCCTATTCCCACTACCCCGCTGACTAACAGGAGGGAGAGGAAAGGATGCAAAGGAAGACAGGACAAGCAACGGAGCTGGTGTACAAAGAAATACAGAAAATGAATTCAGTCCCATGCCTCACTGCATTTTCAACCTGGAAATCTGAATTACAATATTTTGACAGAGACAGGTACAACCCATGTGGAGGCGGGTCAGAGCACTAGGTGTGGCTGTTGCGCATGTGCTGGGAAGGGGAAAGAAAGGTACACGGATTCCAGTGAGACAAACCCCCACACAAAGAAACTGGATTGTTGTGGGGGTAGGGGAAGTGGTGAGCAAAGCTGGGCATCTACCCTGCCACAACCCCACTGCCTGCAGTAGGCTCACCCCAAACATCCTGTTTTGCTACAGATCACAAGCATCCCAAACCCAAGACTGCTTCTAGGACTGTCAAAATAACAAAACATAAAATATCTTTAAGTCTGCTCTTGAGAACTTTCTGGTACTCTTTTAAAGCAGAGGATATGGGCAGGGCAAGGCAGTGGTGGCCATGGTGGCACATCGGGGCTGTGTAGAAGTTGTAGGTGTACATGAGGAGGAAGCAGGGGTGGGGGCACATGGCTGGCTACCACTACTCATCCACCTAACTGTCACCACGCTCAGAACACCGGGTAAAGAAAAAGGGAGGTCCAAGTTTGTTCTACTTTCAGTGATAAAAGATTTACCTCTAGGGCCGGAGAGATGGCTCAGCGGTTAAGAGCACTGACTGCTCTCGCAGAGGACCTGGGTTCGATTCCCAGCACCCACATGGCAGCTACGAACTGTCCTTAACTCTAGTTCCAGGGGAATCTGAAGCCCTCTTCTGACCTCCGTGGCACTGCACAACACGGGTGCACTCACATACGTGCAGGCAATACACCCATACACATAAAATAAAAATAATAAGACATTAAGAAAAAAAGATTTACCTTTAGATCTCAAACTCATAAAAAAACCAAACTCAAACCCTTTTCTTTCTTTCTTTCTTTCTTTCTTTCTTTCTTTCTTTCTTTCTTTCTTTCTTTCTTTCTTTCTTTCTTTCTTTCTTTCTTTCTTTCTTTCTTTCTTTCTTTCTTTCTTTCTTTCTCTTTCTGTCTTTTCTTTTCTTTTCTTTTGTCTTTTTGAAACAGGGTCTCCCTGTAGCCCCAGCTGGCCTGGAACTCAGTATGTAGACCAGGCTGGCCTTGAACTCAGAGATCCGCCTGCCTCTGCCTCCCAAGTGCTGGGACTATAGGCATGTGCCACTACGCCTGGCCCTTTTCTTTTTTAACACAAGTATGTTAGAGAAACTTTACAGAAGTTTTAATTGCTCAAAGTTCTTGGCCCATTTTACTGCCCAAAGACATTCTTTTCTTTGCAGAGACACAGAATATTTACATCAGTACTTGTACGCATTCAGCTCTGATTCTGTAACACCCAAGAGTTACTTAGCATTCAGAAAAGAAAGGAAACATGGAGAAAAACTAAGCCAAGTAGCCTGAACAGTTATTTTACAGTCAGTAAAGGAATCGTCACAAACAAGGCAGGAGGACCAGGTGTGCCTAAGTAATAAAGGGGTGTAGCAGTTTGGGGGAAAAGCCACACACACAGTAACATCTTCATCAGTGTAGCAAGAGTCAGTGAGGAGTATAAAGTGGGCCCTTCCAGAAAGTGGCATTGTAGAAAGCAGGTTCTTGCCAACTCCCCCACCCCCTGCCCCCCGCCCACACATGATCCTCAGGGAAAAGTCAACATGAGGAAGCAGCAAAGGTCAGGTAGAAAAGGCCAGCCTTTTGGAGAAACTGTCCAGAGTAACATAAAAATAAGCAGAGTGTCTAGATGGACTGGGGACCTATAGCAGACAAACTCCCTGAGCTAAAGAGGCCAGATTTAAGGCCGTTAGTCCCAGCCTAGACTGTGTGAGCAGTGGCCACGTGCACAGACAATGCCTGGCCCATTGGAAAAGGGCTGAAAGAGGGTGATCAGGACTTACCAGAGGCTATGAGATATCAACCCCAAGCAGCTCTACAGCGTCTACAGCAATGTCTAATGGACAGCCAGCTTCTACAGACACCCCAGACCCCAGGCCCTTATTATCAGGGACAAATCACACCAAGCAGCAGTCATGGGGCTTAGTGAGGGCAAGGAGTCTCCCACCCAGGAGGAAAGGACAGGAGGGGAACAGCATTTGAACCCGTCCTTCAGGCCTAGTGTGGATAACCTGAGTGCCAGAGGTTGAATTTAAAAGAACATCCATTTCAGGTTGTAAGTCCCCTTCCATACGTATTTTTGTATCTTTTTCTGCTGCAGACAGTATCTGCCAGCCATAAAAATACTTGCATTAACATCTTAGAAATGAGCTCCCCATTAATCAGACTGAAAAGGCGCAGCTAATGAATACATGAGCCCAACAGTGGTGAGAGGGTCCAGATCCTGCCCACAGACCTGCTGAGCAGAGGGTAGGGATCAATCCTATTACTCCCTGGAAGCCACCTCTGTTGATGGTCCTGGGGAACCCTGCCATTCCTCTGCTAGAGAATCTTAAGTTCTAATATTACGCTAAAGTGTTCCCCTTTGAAGAGATATTGGTCTTTCTTGATAGAATTGTACTAAGCCAAGAACTGGTAACTCTGAGGTCTTCGTCAAAAGTAAATTAGTAACCCATGCCTTAGTACAGAACATTGCTACCAAAACAACAGAAAGAGAGAAACAAACAAACAGTGGGCCATAGCTGAGGCAAAAATGTGCAAAACTAATCTCCTTTTGCTTCTGGCCTGAAAGAAGACTCTGTAAACCAAAGTGGGAAGATGAGCTGATGCTGCCCGAGGAATCAGATCAGTAGAGGGCTGGGACTCACCTGGGTCCACTGAACTTACAAAGGAGGAGACTGAGGCTCAAGAAGGTCAAGATGTCTAATCTTAGCTCTCTCACACACACCCCATCACACACATATGCCACATATATGAATCATACATACATACACACCATCACATACACCTATCATGTACATTCGCACCATTATTATACAATCTTATTCCATCACACCCACACATGACATACACACATCACACACATTCATACCATCACATATACACTCCATGATACACACACACCGTCACACACATCATAGCATCAAACACCATCACTCACACATTCACAAAATCACATACACATAACCCCATCACACACACACACCATCAAACACATCACGCACTACCACACACACATCACACCATCAAACACCATCACTCACACATTCACATCACATAGATGTAACTCCATCGTGCACACACACACACACACAAAACATCACACATACCATGACACATCACACATCACATACATGTCACACCATCACATATACATCAAACCCCATCACACACACACTCCATCACACACACACATCATACACACACACACGCACACCATCACATACACTCAGGGTGCTCTGTGGTCTGCAAGGAGGAGGCAGGCCACCCTCTCCTTTCTCCTTTCTTCCTTCCTTAAGGAGTCATTATCAAAACCTAGTTTTGTAGAGACCATGGAAGACCTTGAAATGACAAGTGGAAAATAGGGGCTTCAATTCTAATTCTAAGGAAGCTCTTGAATCACTTCTATGCTCACACCCAGGAAAGACTCAGCAAACGAGGACTAGAACCTCGTAGCAGACATGGTTGTGTGGGACTTGGATTGGGATCTGAAGAATAAAGAGGGCAGGGGTGGGGGGCACAGGAGAGAGACCCGGCCAACAGATCACAGAATAAGTAAGCAAAAAGGGTCCACAGAGGGTCCACTTATAGTCATATCTGAGCTTGGGACCCTGGTTAATCTCCACCATGACTGCCAGAGTTAAGACTCAGGACACCGCAGACTTGTAAGGGCACAATGTAGACTCTGGGGCCAGTCCGGCCTGGGTTTAAACCCTGGCTTTGCTTCCCACCAACTGTGCGCAGTGAGCTCTCATCAGCTCCCTGAGGCTTAGCGTCTGAAAACTACCAAGAGCAGCATCACCTCACAGAGTTGTGGAAAGGAATCACTGGGAACTGGGCCGACTGCAAGCACGGCAGCATGGGCTCACAGGCGCAGGGCCGGGCTTCAACCCTGAGCTCCAGGCCCACAGCCTCTAAGGTGTCAGCATGCTAGCACAGGCGGCCTCGTTTTGGGGCGCCTTACACTCACAGTCACGCATCCTCTTTTCTCTGAAGAGGTGAAACTTTTCATCTGAAAGGCAGCGGGAAAAGTTTTAAAAAAAAAAAAAAAAAAAAAAAATTCAGCTGTTTCTTCTTAGAATTTTTAACTCGTAGAAAATCCAAACGAAAAAATTTATATGGCACTGCACTGAGGGGAAAAATTTTAACAGACATAAGTACTTTCCCATTTTGTTCTCCATTATAACTTCACACATCCAATTAAAAAGAAAAACAATGAAGCTGGGTGTGGTATATGTGTGTTAGCTCAATTACTTAGAGGTTGAGGCTGGGAAACCCAGTCTGGACACTGCAGCAAGATATAAAAATCAACAACACATTGTGATACTGCTCTGGAACCCGCTATCAGGTGTAAATGTTTCCCTTGACCACACATTTTATGACACATTTTTGATGGTTTTGTTGTTGGATATGCTATAAGTTAATTTAGCATTTACTATGTTTACAATAAAACTTGACCTCTATCGTCCTCCGCTTTCTGTATATCCCCAAAGAAAACAAAAGCATAGTTGAGCTTTTGACAGAGACCACAAGCAGGTACCCCCATCAAGTCTCTCCATAGCTCAGCTGTGTCCTACTGAACTTAGAAATACCGTCCCTTTGAGCTGGAGCTGCTCTGCACAGGAAGAGTGGTGTGTGGGGCATGTAGCCAGCCCAGAGTAGTCCAGGAACTCTTAAGCCTGAGCCTTCTCAGGGCTTTGATCAAGCAGCCTCCTGTGGGGAATAGCTGGGATGGAGGGGAGCTAAGAGGACAAGAGAAGGAACCAGATGGTGGAAGGCCTCTCCGCTGGGCAGCCCCACTAGGCCCTAAGGGGTTATCTCAGGCTAATTAGAAATGGCTAGCTAGAAAAACCTTAGAGCTCACCTACCAGCTCCCCACTTTAGAGATCAGGGAACCAAGGTTTGGGAAGACATCAAGACTTAATTAGCACTTACGAAATATAACTTCATATTAGCAATGATTAAGAGCTACAATTACTACTATTTGGGACACCATGAGCCAAGTACTGTGCTAAACAGATATTTAATAGTAGTGACAACCCTGTGAGATGCTTATCACCACTCTTTTTTAGGGGGGGGTAAGAAATGAGTTGCCTGAGACCCTACACTGGGATGTGGGGCATATTAAGAGCCAGATCCAATCCCTCTTTCATAGAAGCCCATGCTTGGATCAAGCTTAGGAGTGAACGGTGGTTGTTATTTCCAATCCATTATTTTAAAAGAGAAACTAAATAGCATTTACTGCCAATTTAGGTGGGAATGAATTTATGCTTTTCTCTCTAGTCATCATTTCACAGCGTCCCGTTCCTACATCTGCTGAACAGTGAGTTAAAAACACTCGGCAGATCAATGTGCTGGTGGCAGCCAGTCTCCACATGCTTCATAAGGAAATGATGCTGAGAACCAGGGTGCCAACTGGAGGGGGCTGCCAAGTCCAATGCCACAGTTGAATTAGGTAGCACCAAGGTGAGACAAACAGTGCCAGCAAGGCCAGGGCGCTTGCTCCAGGTTTGGAAAGGCCTGGGGCCTCCCAGTATAATGACAATGCTTCTCCTAGATGATTATCAGGGAAGATAGAGATTTCAAGTAGTTTGTTTACTTATTTTTTTAAAGGCTCTTTCTCAGAATGACTCATGTGAATAATTTAAGCCAGCAGCTGTGGCAGGCAGGAGACGGCCACTGCCGCCTGCTCCTCCAGTAGGATGTGCTGAATCTGTGCAGTTAATTAGATCAATCTTGACTCATTTTCTCTAATGAGACAGTGTGAAGTGCAACGTCCACCAGACCTGTTTTCTGGGCTGTTTCACCTGCATCTGTGATCACAACAGCTACACAGCTTATGAGGAGGCTGTTGGGCTCAGCATGCATGGTCTGATCAAATACACTCGAAAAACTGACACTGAAGGGGAAAAAGTTGCAGAAGGAGATGTGCTTGAATTTCTTTGCCTTTCAAGCATATATGTCATCTATATAGATTTTGCTTAAAGTTATTAATGTTATTAATGGATTTTTTTTTTCTTTCTTTCGTTTTACTTTCTGGAGTATAAGACTTGATTTTTCTCTTTCTTGTTCTAACCCTTTGCAACTGTTTTGGGGAATTCTGAGGTCTAGAGGCCAGGAGGAAGGGTGTGATCACAGCCCCACAAGACAGGAGCCCAAAGTCAGGCCACAGAGCTCCACACAGTGAAGAAAAATAAACTAGGCTTTGGGTTATAAGTCATTTGCCAGATTTGTGCTTGAAAGTCTCTTAATCTTGGTAGTAACTGCTTCCCTTAAAGTGACGGCTCCTTACATTTCCTTTTGATAAGAGTCTACCAAAGAACTGAACAGCCGAAGTTTGACCTGTCAGTCACTGTGCAAATCAAGAGGCAAGGAAGACACTTCCCTCCCTGCAAAAGTGCTACACGCTGTTCCCCAACCATTACCATTACAGTAAAAAGACATGTATTCAAGGGCCTACTGCTTTAAGTGACAGGAGGATACCTTTAACCAAGGGCCACAGTGATGAACAGGCTAGTATTTCTAGTGTAGTAGGGCCACTGCCGGGATTGTAAGGCTACCAGCAGTTTCACCAACCATTGCTTTCTTACACCAGTACAAATACCAACACAGAAAAAGTGGGGAAAAAACCTACTGCATTATGAAAACGGCTCTGATCTCAGGGATTCCAGACAATCAGCAGACTTGGAGAATCTTTGGTGATAAACCAAACCTGCTCATATTGGTCAGGCTCAGGCCTCAGGGGGAGCTCACTGGTAGAGTACTTGCCTAGCAGGTAAGAAGCACTGAGGATTTGATCCAGAGAGAGGGAGGGGGAGGGGGAGGGAGAGGGAGAGGGAGAGGGGGAGAGAGGGAGAGAGGGAGAAAGAGGGAGAGGGAGAGAGGGAGAGGGAGAGAGAGAAAGGGGGGGGGTGTTGTTTCTTTCAAACTCCTGACAAAGGAGGACAGGAAAGCATTTGCCAGTTCCGCTATAGGATTCCAGGCATCAGAAGCGCCACTTCCTTTTTCTTGGGAAGGAAAGGAAGGAAGGAGGGAGAGAGGGAGGGAGGGAGGGAGGGAGGGAGGGAGGTTTGTTGTTGCTTCTTTCAAACGTCTGACGACGGCAAAGCATTTGCCAGTTCCGCTATAGGATTCCGGGCATCAGAAGCGCCACTTCCTTTTTCTTGCCCTCTAAGCCACCTGTTCCCAATAACGTGGATAATGCTTTCTGGTCAAGATCTTGAATGACTTCCAGTAAAGTTATCAGTAGGAGGCAATGACTATCCACAGCAAAGGATGCTTGCACCGAGCTCCAATCATTCCTCATGCCTCAGTTGGTCTCTTTGATCTACCATATTTACAACGACATTTTTCAGCTTTTCTAGTTTGGTATTATAAGCATATAAGGCTACAAATTTCCTAATGGGGCTGGAGAGACGGCTTAGTTAAGATCACCTGCTGCTCTTACAGAGCCCCTGACGTGCCTGTAACTGCAGAACCAGGGGGTCTGAGGCCCTCTTCTACCCTCCTTGGACAACTCTGCACACACACACACAAAGAAAAATAAATCTTTAAAAAAATGTTTCCTCTAGGTATTCCTTTTGACTTCCACTGGCTTTGATATGCAAATCTTTTTTATCATTCAGTCCTGAATCTTTTCCTTGATCTTGGAGACCTCTGGAGGAGTTTTCTTTATTGCGAAAAGGGTTTTCTGGTTACTTTCTCCTAAATTAATGAGTGTGTGATTGAAGGATATGTTATGTCACAATGAATTCTTTGAAGCGGCTGGCTAACATTTTACTTACAGCCCAGCACTGTATATTCTGGAGAGTTGGGACATAATCCATATCATCTATGTGATCAAGCATACTGACTATCGAAATAGTTATTTCACAGATGACGTTTATCAATTACTGGTAAAGTTAAAAATCCCATACTAGAAAGTAGATTTGCTTACGTTTCCTCGTGGCTCTGCTCAGCTTGAATAAGCGGCTCAGAACCACATTTTCCTTGGGGCAATGTTGTAGTTCTGTTCTGATCTTAGTGTATGCTGCATTGATAATACTTTCCACACCATAATTTCCCTTTTTGTCTATTAGGGTGTAGTCTTCCAGGCTCTATTTCATGTCCTTAGTTCAGCTAAATCTAATCTAGTAAACCTTCCCATTTTATACTTTGTTTGTTTGTTTGTTTTGTTTTGTTTTTGAGACAAGGACTCCCCGTAGCCCCAGCTGTCCTGGAACTTACTATATAGACCAGGCTGGCCTTGAACTCACAGAGATCCTCCTGACTCTGCCTCCTGAGTGCTGGGACTAAAGGCGTGTGCCACCACGCCCGGCCCCATTTTATACTTTTTAAACTTTTATAGAATTGATTCTTTTTCAAAGCCAGGTAGCCATTTTTTATAAAACTGGACTATCTAATGCAGTTGTCATTTTCAGTCAGCCTTTTGGATGCTGGGACGGGCTTCTCCACAGCTACAAAACGCATGGGGACTAACACACTGAGTAGCAAAACAAATACCTTGCTGCTGTTGGACTCAACCAAAGATTTTGACCGCAGCTCATGAGACTGTGTCCTGTATGTCGTGATTTTCACCTTTCTCTTGACTATGAGTGCTCATTTCTTATACATTTATCTGCAGTAGTCTTTGAAGCCTCCACTGACAGCTTCCAGAAGGGACCCGTCATTGCTTCTGTGTGCTGGGGAGCATTATCAAACCAGGTATTCCTCACAGAAAATCCTCAGCTTGAGGTCTTTTATTCTGCCTTAGTAATACAAGTTCGAGTAAATCTCAAAGTCAGCTGTGGCTGCTTTTCTCAAGAGAGCATTCGTCCTCTTTCAGGCAGTGCAAAGATCTGGCAGGGAAGTTTTGTCCTGGACCCGTCATTGCTTCTGTGTGCTGGGGAGCATTATCAAACCAGGTATTCCTCACAGAAAATCCTCAGCTTGAGGTCTTTTATTCTGCCTTAGTAATACAAGTTCGAGTAAATCTCAAAGTCAGCTGTGGCTGCTTTTCTCAAGAGGGCATTCGTCCTCTTTCAGGCAGTACAAAGATCTGGCAGGGAAGTTTTGTCCCGGTTCCCTGGGGAAGGACGTTTGCTCCTAATTTACCCTTACATAATGGCACACAGGCTTAGACATCCCAAGCTTTCTCCTGGAGTTCACATCTTGTTCATTTCTTTTTCCTGTTAAGGAGTCTGTACTTTGTCCCGTGGACAATGCATGATATAAAATGAAGCTTAGCTCACCAACTGCACTGAACAAAGACCAGCATCAGTGGTCCTTTTCTACCATTGGACTCCCATCATCACTTGCTACTGGCCTCTCTACTTTCTGGTCAGCCTACAGACATCCTTGAAATGTGCATTCTAAGGAAAAAGTTTTATGGACTGGATATGTATATTCATGTTTGTGACTGTATAGTATGTATGTGCATACATTACATGTGTATATATGACTGTGTAAGTATGTTTATATGTAGAATATAACCCATATTTCAGTTCATTTCTGCAGACATGCTGGAGCCATGATGGTACACCATACCAATTAGACTGTCCCAATTTTTTAGGCACCTAGTGTCAGTTTTAAGTCTAAAGTAAATAATCAGAGACAACATAAATTAAGTACCTTAACTTATCATTTATCAAACATTGGTTTGGAAACTTTCAAAGTCCTCAGTACTAAGTCCTATTTCAGAGGTTAAATAACCCGTGTACTGTCACACAATAAAAGACAAAATCAAGACTGAAATCCAGATTTGTTTGCTATCACAGACTTTTCTGTTGTAACAGGCACAGCGACACACACCTTAGTCCCAGTGCTTATGCCAGTCTGGGCTGGATAACAAGAATCGGTCTCACCACAAGCAAATGAGGGCTGGCAGAACGGCTCAGCAAAGACTCATGACCTGAGTGAGCTCCAGGACCTACATGGAGGAACGAGAGAAGCAATTCCTGCAACTTGTCTTCTGACCACTGCACATGTGCCATGGTGTGCAAGCATGGAGACAAGCAGACAGACAGACGGACAGACACACATGTAATACATTTTAAAGTTTCACATCAATAATAATGTAATAAATTTTTTAAAAAGTTTCACATCAGTCTTTCGTCAGCTTTGACAACCAAACACTTTATGAAGATAATTTTAGATTTCAGAACTTTTGTAGATTTCAACATCCTTTTATTTGCAAGCAATTTGTCCATAGTACAAACTGGACCTAGAACTACAAACTTACATTTTCTAATACTTTTTCCACATATTGCCAGATTTGCTCAACATACTTTAATGGTGTATTAATGGATCCAAACTGGGAGATGTTGTTCTTGACTTATCAAATCTGGTAAGAATTCTCTATACATAGAACTTAGTTCCTCCTGACAAAATTCTAACACATCAACACAGACTAGTGATTATTTCAGTCTGTGATAATACACTGAACTTATTTGTATTCATTGCAATAATCCATTCAAAATAATTCATCCATAAGCATATCAATATTATTGACACTGACAGTGTACCAATTCTATGACATGCATTCTCCAAAGGCCATCATTTTTCAGTTTCCTAACATAGTAGGATGCTTGGTTGTTTTAGAATTTCATTAGTACCAACTAATGAAAATGTGTGCAAGTTTATAAAATATGTATAAATTATAATGACAGTTTATATCTTAGTGGTATATGTATGACTTTGAGATCTTCTAGAAAAGTGTGCTTCATAGCCTAACATCACCACTATATAGTCTTTAAAATTTTGAGTACACGTATTTGAATGGTTTATTAGTAAAATTTTGGCAGCAACTGACCCACAATATATAGTTTAAGTGTGCTGCATGGCTGTACAGTCTCGCCATCATAGGAGAGTAGGAAGCTTCAGTTTACCTGGGAATTTAAGTTAAAGTAATCCATAAAAGATGGTTGTATCAACTGAAGTTTACTATGAGATAATCTGAAATTTATTACAGCTTTCCTTAGAACTCTTAACGTTCAAAAAGTTGCTAGCTAAACTGTATTAGCACTCATCAGATTTTTCACCACAAAATAATAATAATAAACAGTCAAAACCTTCTGGTTAAGACCATGCGTGCTCTCAGATGTGCATGAGGAGGTCCCTTTTGCTACTGTTTGCTCCAGAGTACAGTTCCAGTCCAAGTCTAATGATCTTTTGTTTTAATATTTTATTTATTTTTATTTTATGTGTATGTGTGTATTGCCTGCATGTATGTAAGTGCACCTGTGTCTTGCAATGCCCACCAAGGACAGAAGAGACTGCTGGATCCCCTGGAACTGGAGTTACAGAGAGTGTTAACTGCCATGTGGGTGCTGGGATTCAAACCTGGGTGTTCTGCAAGAACAGTCAGTGTTCTTAACTGCTGAGCCATCTCTCCAGCCCAAGTCTAATGATCTTAATTATGTTCTAAAGTGTGATTTTGTTTCCCACTAAGGTCGTAAAAATCTTTTTTTTTTTTTTTTTTTTTGGTCTTTTTGAGACAGGGTCTCCCTGGAGCCCCAGCTGTTCTGGAACTTACTCTATAGACCAGGCTGGCCTTGAACTCACAGAGATCCGCCTACCTCTGCCTCCTGAGTGCTGGGATTAAAGGTGTGCACCACCACGCCTGGCCTAAAGGTCATTTTTTAATAAATTACAAAAGATTTTATAAGCACAGGTATATAAGAAGTCAGTTCCAGAGTTTTGACAACAATAAAAGCCACCATGCGTATTTTTAGTAATGGTCAGAAGCTATTTTAGTGAATTGTGTCAACCTCTCCAACCGAAACTGTTCATGTGAGTTCCAAACCAAGACTTTAACTGCTGAACTGCAATGTAACCTTTTCAGATGTAGCTCATTGGTGCGTCCTTGCAGAGCATGTGCAAGGTCTGAGTTTGAGCCTCAACACTGGAACATAAATAAAAATTAAGTAGCAAAGAAATACACAAATTAAGATACAGTACCCATACTTACTGAAAAGATAATTGCTATTATCCTAATGATTATTGCAATCCTAAGAATATAGGACCACAAAAAAGTTAAGAAGTTTGTGAGCAGAAAACGAGAAGACTGAGCACCACAGAGTTACCGTTTACGGGGCAGTGAGGCTGTGTGTGCATGGGCCCTTCCCTTTTCTTCTTGCTCTGGCAGAAATTGAAAGAGGAAAAGAAATTCATAAAAATGCCTGTCATAAAAGATCCTGGTCTTCCCGTTGTGTCTATCCCCATCAGTTTGGGAAGAAGATGGAGGTGAGAAGAAGACTTCTTGTCTTGGAGGGGACCAAGGGGCCAGGGCATACGAAGCAAAGGTTGAGGTCGAGGGCATGCTATCTCCTGCATATTAAATAGAAACCTGGAGTGTCAGGAGGAGCAGCACTTAAACGAGATAGTAACAAACTCAGCCACCATTATCCAGAATCCAGTAGAGATACACAAGAAGGATTACAGTCTATTACCACTGTTGGCAGCTGCCCCTCAAGTTGGAGAAAAGGCTGCACTTAAGCTTTTGGAACTAACATCAGACTACTCTCCTAATGTCTCTGACTACAAGGGAGGAAAAATATTAAGCCACAATCCAGAGACCCAGCAAGTAGACATAGAAATTCTCTCATCCTTATCTACCTTGAAAGAATCTGGGAAATTTGATTTGGTCTATCACAACGAAAATGGAACCAAGGTAGTGGAGCATGCTGTGACACAGGAGAGGAGGCTCACTGTGCTTTGGAAGAGTTGATTGATCCACGACTGATTATTGAATCTGCAAATAACATCTGGACTGCATAACGGGTCTAACTCCAACCTCTCCACCTCATTTATAAATGTGTTGTTTGTGAAAGTGACCACAGCCTGAACGTCTATTTTAAAGAGCATCTGAAAGTTGTATGAATTTTTTGTTGTTGTTGTTGTTATCCTCACACTTTACCACATAGGGGGAAAAAATCTACCTCATCACTTAAAGTAACATAGGTGTTGGTTTGTAGACCCTTATTTTCTTCCAGATTAATTCGGTTAACCCAGTTTAAGCATGACATTCCCTGTAGGCATACCAGTGTGGCAGACAGCAGTGGATGTTTGCTTCTCTTCTTTCTATTTTTTTGACCATCAGGTAGCCATCATCAGGAGGAGTTTACCATACACAAGAACGCACTGCATGTCTTGTTTCCATAAGTTTTCTTAAGTCATTTAAATATACAAAGGCATGTTATTTGACCTAACTTTTGGCTGTGTGAGTTGTTCCACTGAACTTGGAGCATCCTGCGATTACAAGTCTTTCATACTTATATTTCACAAGACTTAATTTGTTGTAGGTGATGAGTTAAGGAATCTTTTCACATTTTCCAATTTTTAAAATAAGAGATTCTTGAGGCCCTGTGTAGAGAGCAATGAAAATAAGACCTTGCTGTATGTGCCTGGAGGAGAGCTGGGTTCCAGCTGGTGAAGGGCTGGCTATACGCCTCACACCAAGGAGCACGCCACCCTGCCCCAGGATGCCCAGGACCTGGCTCAGCATGCTGAAGTGAGCCTCTTGAACAGAAGCTTCCTGTTCTGTTATTATTCAACACAAAGCTAAATGGCGAAGTATAAACTGTGAAAATTGCTTTCTTTTAACAGAAGATCAAATCCCTCCAGCTTTGTGGATTTTTAAATAAAATCCTATTGAACTAAAAAATAAAAAAAATGCCTGTCATACGTGGTTGTTGATAACAATCAAATGAATACGACAGATAAAATAAAGGGACACTGCCCAAATCACAGGTCAATGTTTTTACTTTGGAAAACAAGGCCAGATAAACCTCTGGCATACACATTAGACACTGCCTTCACACCCCCTCTTCCCCTAACACTCAGAGCTGAAACAGGGCAGTCCTTTGGTCCTGCCCTTTTCCATTTCCTCCTCATGCTAGCAAACTTGCTTCAAGAGATGGAGGCAAGCATATGGCGAAGTATGTTCCTTCAGTCCTGATGATATAGCCCTCTGGTCAGCTCCACACTGTTTCTACTGTGAAACGTACCAGCTCACTAACCCAATCTAGATGAAGTCTTCTTGTCTTTCAAGCAGCTAACTGGGAGGCTTCTACCAGTCCCAAGAAGCAATGGGCCCATTAGTGTGTTCTCATTTCTTCTAGCCTTCCAAGAACATTCCAATTCCAAAGAAAATTATCATTTTAGGAGGAAAAGATATCACTAAATCATAGTTTCTTTAAGTCTCAAGTCATAATATTTCTTGTAAGAGGCAGTTAGGAGCTCAAGCCTTGTGTGAACTGCATGGATTTTGACTGTTTTGCCAATGACAAAATAAATAAATAAGTAAATAAATAAGCAAACAAACAAAGAAAACATAAATAGTGGAAAAGCAAGAGATAACAATCTAAGTCAAACAATACTTTTTTAAAGGAAAATTCTGTACAGAAAACAAAGATCTGCTAAGATGCTTCGCTTAACAGACAAATAAACAAACTATCCTGTGGTTGTTTCCTTTACTCTAAATTTCCAACAAGCCATTTCTAATGAACAGGGTCAGACCTTGTTATCCTAATTGTTTAATAAAATTTAAAAATTCTTATATCGTCTATTTAGCAAAAGCTGATTGCGAAGTCTAGACAGAAAAAATTGTAGCACATCTGTTGGGGACTTACTAGTGGATAATCACATTGCAAATATACTTAGGAATCATACTGTACAAGTTAGTTAACTGAGTGCCAATGACAAATGGTATCTATTTAGGAAAGAAACGTGATCCTCTAGAGCCCTGTGAGTACCAATGCCACTTACAGAATGAACAGCAATCAAGGTATTCAGTAGAGTTCCTATTTTTTATTATTTTTCTTCCATAGCATCCTTCGTTCTAATGATCTCCTACTACTTCATGCATTTCTCTTTGAATTTCAGGATGACCTAACTGTTCCATAAAATGTTTCCCTTCACACAAGGACTTTTTTTTGAAGCAGAGGCTGGAATTATTAAGGTTAAAAAAGAGGAAGGAGCTGGGGTCAGTCAGTAAGCATTTGGGCCTGAGTTTTGATCTTTAGAACCTACGTAAAAGCTGTGTGCGGTGGGACGGACCCTAACCCAGCACTGGGGAAGAGCGGAGACAAGTGGATCTCTGGAACTTGGCCAGTTTATCTACCCAATCAGTGAGCTTTGGGTTCAATGAGGGACCCTACTTCAAAAAATAAGATGGGAGTGATAGAGGAAGACACCCAACATTGACTTCTGGTCTCCACACACACAAAAGCAAAGACAGCACCGGTATCCAGAACCAAGTGTTAAGCCTGCTGATACAGCGCTCCTTTTATTAAAATGATTAAGAGTTGGTGATTTCAGGCTGGGGCGATGACTCAGTTGGTAAATCACTGCTTGAGGAACTGGGTTCAATCTCCAGCATCCAAGTTAAAAAAAAGTCCTGGTGTGGTGACACACAGTAATCCTAGACTGACAAGGCTCAGACAGGAAGATTCCTAGGGCTTGCTGGCCAGCTAGTCTGGCTTAATTAGTAGCTTCAGGTCAATGAAGAGAATCTGTCTCAAAGGAGGTGAATGATGTTCCTGATGGTAACACCCAAAGTTGTCCTCTGATCATCACACACACACAGAGAGAGAGAGAGAGAGAGAGAGAGAGAGAGACAGGGACAGAGAGCAGAGAGAGAGAGAGAGAGACAGGGACAGAGAGTGAGAGTGAGCGCTGTCTGATCACTACCTGTCCGAACAACTTTGGAATAAGATCCTTAAAACCCCAAGAAGATACTGTATGGCATCTGCCAGTTCTGTGGTGCTGGGTAATCAGCCTGTGATCATGCTGTCAGGAATTTGTAGCTCACTGCAAGACTCTTCCATTGGTTAGTTGGCAACTAAGTGGAAATAACTAGCCTCCTCCTTCCTTCCCATTTCTTCCTTAGAACTTCAGGCTTTCCTAACCAGGAACAGTGAAAACTGAACTTTAGTATGTATTACTCTTCTATGGTGATGGTAGTGGTAATGAGAGACTTTACTGAAATATTTTACTTTATACCCTTCAAGAATACCTACATAAGGTTCTGGGATTGTGCAAGAGATGACTACAAAAACATCCCTCCATGTATCCCTAGACACAATCTTGGCTATAGGAAAAGGCATTTGGAAACTGTGAACTGTCAGGCCACAATATTAAGTCAATCTCCACAAATTTCTCATGTTGACTGAAGACAGGTTGCTAAAAATATTAGCCTGTTAGCTTCTGTTACAGGTGAAAAATCAGAGACATGCCAATATATGCTCCAAGTGACAATTTTCTTTGAGGCACAGACTCTTTGAGGATATAAAATTTTTAAAGTTCTGACAGGAGAAAAATCTCAAGTAGAATCCTGCCTTTATACAATTTTATCATATGCTATGAAACATACCTATTAATAAACAAGTTAATATGTAAAACATTTCCAGTAAAACATTCAGAGGTGGCTTGCACGGAAACCAGTTTACACAAATGATACAAGAGGGGTTAGGAATGCAGCTCAGTAGGTAGAGTGCTGGTCCAGCATGCCTGAGGCCTTGGGTTTAATCACCAGCACTGCACAAAGGCAGGCAAGGAAAAGGTTCTTGGATCCCAGAACTGACTTCGTGTCCATATGGAGTAATGATGGCTGACAAGATCTCCGTTCTCCTGGCAGCACTGCACCCCAGTCCTGGACCCATGGATTCCTCGGATCTCTTCCCTGAGCATAGATAGTAGTGCTTACTGTTAGAGCACACGTGAGCATGAAATCACTGGATGGATCAGCACAAATCACTGGCTGGATCAGGAGGGCTTCCAGTCTTCCACCTAAGAGTTGTTAGCACATCCACGGAGGAGCGTTCTAAGAAGCTTCCAGGAGATGCCCATGTTGCCCACATGACCACACTGAGATCCACCAAGCAACACTGACCTTAGACAGAAGTTTATCAGACAGTACTACTTAAACTTTGCTGTGACAATATTATGAAAGGACATAAGACATGAATGTAAAGCAATTACAGGCTCTTCTGTGAGGGGCCACGCTCTGCTGCAGGATGCCTATGCCGAGCTTATGCCCCAGTTCTGAGAATGGGCTGGTGCTCTGCTCATTGTCCAGAGGATCTTCTCTCGGAGCTTTAGCACCTACACTAAACACGCTGACTTTTAGGTTAAGAATCCAGGGCTAGAAGGGACCTTAGCAGTCCAGCTTCCTACATAATAAGCTCTTTCGGCATCATCCTTAAGGGAAGTTTCACAGCACTCCCAACCCCCGCCATGAATGGTCTGTGCCAAGAGATCATTCTCACACTGGAAAGTCATCTCATTTTACTGTCATGTGTACATGTATGTGTGGAAAGTTCTTCCTTAAAGGCACTGATGTTTGTCTTGTTAAGATACCCATCTACTTCCTGCAGGCCCACAACGTCTCACTGATACCCTTGGGCCACACACCACAAAATTTTAAATTTCAAGTTTTAGAAAAGTACTTTATATTATAAATGGCCCCTAGTGGGGTTTGGGGCGTCACTCTACAACCAAACACATTCGTATCTTTGGAGGGAAGTGCAAGAGTGTTCATAAGTAGTGGAACAAACAGATAACCAACTCCATATGGAGCAGCATTGGGTTCTGCCATCAAATTTATTTTCAAACCCTCAGCGTCCAGACAGCCTTCAGTTGAGAATTCACAAATAAGTGACCCTCTACCATCTGTTCTCAGGAGAGCACCAACAGCCCACCCCACCTCATGCTCCATACTGGCCATCCCTCACCCATGTGGGGCTGTCACACTCTCCCCCCACATCACCATTCTTCATTAGCGGCTGATAAACCAATCCATTTTAATGAAAGAGAGCTAAGGAAAAGTTCCATTCAACTCATCTAAAGCAGCTCAGTTTCTTTAAAGTTCAAATATGCCATAGCGCAGGACACAGGAGAACAGTCACAGTAACTAGCCTTCCATTCTAGAGGAGAGAAGCTGATGGGCACACACTTACTTTATTGCTTCTAGATGTCTGCATCAATCACCTTATATGATTACAAAATAGGAAAAAATAAAACATTCGACTATCGTGATGCACCAGGCAGTCTGATGACTCATGTAGATTGTCTCCCCTTTACGCTGTTCATCGAAGAAGACAGTGACGTCATTTTTTTAACATGACAAAATTAAAAAGTCTGAGCAGTTAGGTTATTCAAAGTCACATAGCAAGGTAAAGACAGACCCAGAATTCCCTCTGATTTAAGTAAAACTCTCTTAATAAACTCTAAGCTCATGCTTAATTGTTCCCTGTGTCTGCTTTTAGCTTTGCCTCAACACAGAATTTAGCCAATGGCTGTCAGGATGCAGATGCCCTGGGTGACAAGGAGAAAGGACACTGGATCACTTGATCCCGAAAAGACCAAAGACGGCTAAAAATGTCCAAATGACACTGAGAAGGGGGGATTTAGCAAGGATTACTGTCAAATTTTCCAAGGTGATGTGTTCAAACATCAGCATGTCAGAGGACAAGAGGGGTCGTAGTTACTCAGACCTGACTTCGCACCCAGCTGTCAGGAGGCCACTAAAATTCTAACACCTGTAGCTGCATCAACTGAATTCTAAATTCCAGATTCCAGATGAGTGACACTGTAGATCAGTCTTGCCCTGGAGGTGGTCAGGTCTACCCTCAAGTGCTCGGGATGGTCACAAAACCTAGCTTCAGTGAGCCAAAACTGAGGGTGCAGGGAAGAGGGGGACCTGAACAGCCAAGGTTTTGAAATCAGAAGGCTTAGAAGAACTAAGGTGTGTTCAGCCCAAGAGTGAAAAGTCACAAGAAGGCAAAGGACAGCAGTCCCCAACATCTGTGTACAGTGACCGTGTGTATTTCTGGTGATGGCCCTGATAAGCACATGCCTCCTAGCCTGGGTTCTGATGGCAGTAGAGACAAGAGTGAAGGAGTTCTCTTACAGAGAGTTGGCTCTCCTCACAGCAGCTATAATGCTAGGCCAGACAGTGTCTGTCTCAGGCCTGAACAGGGGCCTGTAGGCAACAACCCCTGCTTTGTCTGCAGAAGCCTCTACCAGTGGGAACTGGAGGCAAGTAAACTGGCTGAGTGACACTTCAATGGACTGCCAGCAGGAGAGAGATTTTTTAGGCAAGTGGAGACCTGTAGCTCTCCTCCAGCCATCTGAGGTAGGTAATTATCCACTCTGAGCCCTTCTGGGCTGACCTGCTTAGATTCTGGGGTGGTTATTCCTCTGGCTCTCCTCCCCCTCCCCCTGTGGGCCAGCTCCTCGGAACTTTTAATGTTTTGGCTCCGTTCCCTTCCTCAGCCCTGCCCAAATATAAACTGTACATCAAACAGTGTATATAATTAAAAATCCTTGAGCTGATTTCTTTCTTACTCAGACTAAAGAAAATCATTCACCAAATGACCAAACTGCCCAAATGACCAAACTGGCTTCAATTTGCCTGAAGCAAGGTCATGATTGGTGTGAAAAGAATGAAACATTTCAGATTGAAACTCAAGTAGGGAAACACAGCCAAGCCTGGTAAAAGAGAAGGCAAAGGAAAGCTGAATTTAAATGCAAGATGATTTTCAGATTACCACAGTAAAAGTCTTTAACTATGATTCATGAGTCATTTTTTTCTGATACAGAAGGAAACACTAAGTTCCACAAAGAACTCTCACCTATAAAATTTATTTCCACATGCTACTGGCTTAGCATTTTATAAACATACCTATCTTTCGGACTAATTTCTCTTTGTCCTTCCTCTGTGTAGTCTCTGAAACGTTCAGAATTAAGTTCCAATGACTATTCAACCAAGTGTTCTAAAAATCGAAGAACTAGTCTTTATGAAAATACAGATCTTCTATATAGCACGATATCAGTTCAAATACTTCTAGTGAAATAGCATACATCTCAAATTTCCTTTTCTTTTAGAAAAACAGCTTCAGGTGCTTTGCTGTACTCTAACAATTCCAGATCTGAATGCCCCACTCAATTTAGGAAAGTTCAACAATACATGTTCAAATGCCAGAAGTCAGCCTCTTTGGGGTCTTAACAGTTGTAAGGCCAGAATTGTAATTTACATGTTGTATACAGAAAGCTATTTAATTCTTAGAGTGCATGAATAATCAAGTGAAATAATTTAGGGCCATTCGCCCTCCTATAAAACTTGGAGTTTGTTTGTTCAGAACACATAGATATCTGTGATTACTTATACTACAGCTATAAGATTTTGAAAATAATGGTATGACTTCAAATATGAACACACCAAAGGGAATTAACTTACAATCATTTTATGAAGTTATTATAGAGGTATGTGGTCACTTCAAAAACAGCCACCAACAAAAGCTCTAAACCTTCCTCTAAAATTCTGAGTGTTTGCCTGCTTCAAGTTATGCTATGAATAAAGCTGCTTAGTTTATACTAAATTCCTTTTTTCCAAAATTTTATGTGTATGATTGCCTGCATGCATGTAAGTGTACCTGTGTGGTGCAATGCCCATGGGGGTGCTGGATCTGGAAGTGGAGTTATGGATGCTTATTAACTGCCATGTGGGTGCTGGGAATCGAACCCAGGTTCTCTGGCAACATCCAGGGGTGTTAACTGCTGAGCCATTTCTCCAGACCTTTTGATCAATTTCCTTTTGATTTGTCAGAAAGCCAGTCTTTTAACTTATTTGAAATACTTTAAAGTTGATTTCAGCACTAATTAAAATATATGTTGGTGTCCCTCCTAAATAATATTTCCAAACAGTACAGAACTTTGTAATGTGAGTGCACTGTGTTGTGCAATGCCGCGGAGGTCAGAAGAGGACTTTGGATTCCCCTGGAACTGGACTTAAGGACATTTCGTAGCCCCCATGTGGGTGCTGGGAATCAAACCCGGGTCCTCTGCAAGAGCAGTCAGTGCTCTTAACCACTGAGCCATCTCTCAGCCCTCAAAATTGTTATTTTTAACAAGTAATACAAATCATCAAAGTTAGTGATTTCTTATTAAAACGGAAGGTGCAAATAGTAGTTTAAATATCACAAGGCTAGCTTTACACTGAAAATTGGAGTTTGAATTCTGAGTCTGTTAGGGTAAAAAAACAAAACAAATCTGAGGCTCTGTGGCTGCCCAGGAAAGCAAACAGTTCTCAGAGGCTGGGGGGGGGGGGGGAGCCTATGGGGTGGGAGCCTTCCACAGGCAGGGAGGGAGAGAGGCTGCTCATTCTGAGCTTTAGGTCCACAGCTAGGTTCACAGAAGACTGTAAAGGTCCACTGACCTCATTTTTGCTTGTCACATCTACCAGATCTCAGAGTTTTAGATCCTTAACTCACATTTTATTTCTGATTCAAAATATTTGAGTATGGCTTTCTCTTTAGCTGTTCAAATGCTGGTCAACTAAACACGCATAGGCTTAAATCTTGTCTTATAGAATATTCCCACTAGATATAATATGCCAAAAGATAACATATTAAGTTCAAAGCTTTCTTCCATTGAAAGAAGTAGCTAATTTTCCTTGGCACGTTAAAAAGGCTAGGTGAGGGGCAAACATAATGCATGGTTATACTTCCTTAAATCCAAATTACTAAAACTTAGGGCACGCATTTTCTCTGTGGCCCTGAGGACCACCACTACAAAATCTGATTTTGCTTCTTCAATAGAAATACAGGCTTAGATGAACACACAACCTGGACTCCACACTTCCTTCCTCACCATGGGCTCGACTCTGGGAACAGGTCAAATGTGGAAATTCAAATATCAAGCATGCATAAATAAATGATAGTGCATTTCAAAAAGAGCCAGTAATGGGAATGGAGAGATGGTTCAGTGATTAAGAGTACTTGCTGCTCTTACAGAGAACTCAGGTTGTGTTCCTGGCACCCACATTGAGCAGCCTATAACAAAAATGCCTATAACTCCAGGTCCAGGGGCTCCAGATGCCCTCTTCTGGCCTCTATAGGCACTGCATGTAGGTGGTACACATACAGTTAGGCAGATACACACAAATTTTAAAAATTAATATATTAAAAGCCAGTAACCATTTTTTTTAAAAAAAACCAACAAAACACAAGCTGAAACTATTTTAATTGCATGGCAGAGAAACTGCTAGCATCTAAATACCAAAATATGTTTTTGCACTTCTTTCGCTTAAATCTATACCTCACCAAGCCCATGGATAGTTACTATATTACTTCCATTAGACAGATAAGAAGCAGGATTAGAAATAGTTTGTGTACGGTTCCAAGGCCATTCTGGAGTGGAGCTGGGATCTGACTGCAAATAGTCTGCCTCAGGAGCTCTAAACACTACAGTGTATACAGGAACATATTGACACATATGCACATGCACATACACTGTATGGAACCAGGGACTGAAGGCTGCTTTTACCTAGCAGCCATTATTGGAGGTGGTTCAGGAGCTCACTGGAGAGAATGGAAGATAGCCTCTCTCTCTCTTCCCAACCCCTTCAAGTTCCCACTGAATAAAGGAGGTCAGAATCTAGGGCTGAGAATGTTGGGAATTAGGAGCTTCCACCTAGGACAGAAGGAGCTCGATGCAGCCCAGCACCTATGCAGCCGGCACAGCACCTTGCCCCACTTCCTTCCTTGCATGTCAACATGAAAGCACTTGTAACAACATCCTGTAAGCAGCCTGGAAGGATAACAAGAAGGGATTAGGGATAGGAAATGGTACAGAGAGGCTGGCGTGGAAATGCTGGCTGAACCAGCCTGAAGGTGAGTCAGAGGACAAAGACCTAAAAATACAGTCTGAGATCCCCATCGCAGCTGCATTTTAAGAAACCAAAGATAATCATCCCACTTCTTTCAGGGCCTACAGTACACATAGCCAAGCTCCAATGTTTCCAGTAAAGCACATGCATTAATAGTTTTGTTTTTTTGTTTTTTTTTTTAAGTCTTAGATGTGTGGAATGGCTCTGCCTTTTTTCTGCTTATTTAACTCTACAGTAGGAAATAAAAGTTGCAGGCGGCACTGTGTGGTTGTTTTCCATTTGAGTTCATTTAATCTTCAAAATAGTGAGTCATCTGAACTAGGCAAATGAAAGTTATGATGGCTTTACTCAAATGATTAACTATAGTTTATATAGAGAGCATGTTTCCTTAAATAGCAGCCATCTAGCTCTGCAAGGACAAGCAGACTTCCTTTCCTCCCTTAAAATCCCAAACTGAAATCCTCAAGGGCTATGACGTACTACCAGGTCCCTCACCTCACTCAAGCTGGGCAGGGGCCAAAGAGATGGATGTGGAGCCAATGTGCACCCTGGTCTGCCCGCAGTAGCTCAGAGCACTACTCTTTCGTGAGGAAAATGAATGAGAGCAAAGCCTGGGGACCATCTGTGAACTCTCAGGGAGACAAAACAAGGAGCATACAGCTAAGAAATGATTATGCAAAAACAGCTGGTAATCTACAAGACTATATATACCTAAAAATATGAGGCTTTTCGTTTTTACTATATCTTGGATTCATCAAAATACACATTGGCTCATATATCAAAATGCTGGCCGAAGTGTTTCAGATGGTTAATCTCCACATGTATCTGACATTACCCACAAGAAACAGAGGGGAAACACAGATTTCTTACCTCCAAAAGAATGCATGGGGTTTTCCAGCTCTCAGAAATCTGGCCACAGAAAGAACACACACTATAGAGATTTGCCTTACTTTTAATGTAAATCTCAGCTTTCAGTAAACACATACACACACTCCCTTCAATTTACATTCAAAATACCAAGGGATTATCAAAGCCTCTAATTTGCTGCTTAAATCTGTGGCAAGTTTTATGCACTGAGTGAAATGCAACCTAATTCCTAGGTGGTTGCGTTTAAGGAGGAAAGCAACTTCACTGAAGCCGCAGCTCCAGGCGGCCAGGCAGCCGGGGAGCAGACTGCATCCAGTTTGAAAAGACCTGGCAGCCGACCCTGAAACTTTCCGATAAGATAAAATTCACTGATGTCGGGCCCACTGCCTGTCCTGCTCGTGTCCTCCACGGTTCCCTGCATATCTGCACTTCTCTCTATCGGCTTTAGCATAACTTTAGTTGTCTCTTTTATCTTCCCATAACTGCACCCAGGGACCCGAGGGGATTGATTTTTTTTGTTTTGACTTATTGTTTGAAGATCTGTAACTCAAAGCAGCTCTCACGCCTCTGATGTCTAAGCTGGAGCAGCATGAAAGGTAAGCCCAGGGCCCGGGTATCAAACTGCGCAGCAGCAACACTGTCTTACAATCGGCCATCTCGGTTTTCATCTTATTTTGTGCCGCCTCCCCAGCCCCCACCTCGGCTAGCTGGCAAAGTGTGAGGTGACTCCTATGCCTTTTGTTAGGTGTCAAGAGCAAGTTAAAATAAAAATAAATGCCTCGAGAGCTTTGCGTGCCAGGGCTGTGAGATTAAATACGCTTCTACTTAAAGCGAAAAGTTATTTCCTATGTAGAAAAATGGCCTTGCTTTTATTCACAATGAAAGGAAACTTTGAACCTTTTCAGAAGGTTGCTTTAGAAAAATAGTGCTTGAAAACAAGGGAAGATGGCGCAACTGACAGAAATCATTTACCAAAGGGCTTACACCATGACGAAGACGCTTCTGTGAGACAGAGTAACTGAGTCCAAACAAAAACTCTTGAACCAGATGTTTGAAGACGGCCCACACACACTAGGTTAGAAAGTTGGTGGTGCTTTCCGAGTCCTGTGCTGCTCTACGTACACGAAACCAGCAACTGCACTAACCCAAAGTTCAAGCTTCTCTCTTCCTCTCTTCCAGTGCAATCTTTAATTATCTGCGTTATTTTGATCTTTAATTCTGCTAATACTGAAGTCACAGGCTAGTATGTCTATAGGTACATACAAATACCCAGGAGACGTTTTGAGGGACTATTCCCCGAAGTTGTTCAGCTTGCTGAAATATGGTTACATATGCAAACATTATCTCCCAATTGTAACCTCATTTTCTGCTCTGCTGGACAGCGTGACCAGCATTTGTCATCGTACCTCCCCCCGCCCGCCACATCATTCATAGGTCTATAATTGTCATCGAGATGTGGCATGTCAGCGGGACTCCAGTGTTCTCTGCTCCCCGTCTCCACACAGTCACTCAGGTAACAAACCCGTAATCTCGTCCTGTTTTCATGATGGTTGAATTACACATAATTGTTTCTGCACAGTGATTGATTTCTGCCTGAATAGAGACCTCTGCCTTTTTTCAATGTAAGCGAGTGGCAGCCAAGTCTCTCCATCTAGGAGGAGGCAGCAGCCTTTGAAGAGATCAAAGCCAAGGCCCCGAGCAGTTGTGCGCCCTGGGAATATGGAAAGCCTTTATGCTCTCAACCCCATTTCCAGCATCATGTTGGATTGCAGCTGCATTACCTTCTGCCAGCATTCTTAATGCTTTTAGTATTGACTCTGACATCACCGATGGCTGTTTTAAAGTAACAAAAGCCGAAAGATGACTTATTTTCACAACTCTGTAATTGGAACATGCAAAGATGGGGGTGGGGGAAGCAAGAAGGAAGGGGAGGGAAAGACATTTGCTTTTAATTTAAAGCAGCACAAAAGACAGCCCAGGAAAGAATCATATAAGTTTCCACAAATGAAAACCATGTTTTTCGTATGGAGAAACCAGCAGGGGCATTTTATAACTCAGACCACACAAAATGAACGGATGGCTAAATACACACTTTTTCAAGCCAAAAGGGTAAAATGAAAATGATGGGGTATGTGAGTCCAATTGGGAAAGGGACTCTTTTAACAGGCACTGGAGGCTCTGCAGACACCTGATGCAAGGTGAAGCCCTGCAGCTGCTGCCTGGGACCTGTCCTTCTTGGTCACCTGCTCCCTTTTCAGTCAAGTAAGCAGAGCTGAGATCTGCATTCTGGAGAAATCACAGGCTTCCCTGGGAAATGGCAAATGCATGATTCTTTATTAACAGAAGGAAAGAAGTCAGAAGTCATTTCTGGTTTCAGACTCAGAGACAAAAATCAGCCTGCCAGGATCACACCTTCCCACCACAACGGGAAGCTGATGGGAAGCGAGACAACTCTTAGGAACACGGGAGCTAAGGTACAACACTGATATTCTACTTCCTCAGTAGCAAGTGAGTGAATCTAGGTCTTATTTTTCAAAAACACTTGGGGTTCTACTATTGAGTACATTACATACTCAACCCATTACTGCATTTAAAATCAGCATAGGAAATAACCAGAGCAAGCATAAATCATGGCACCTTACCTCTACTGTTAGCTGTAGTGTTATTTATGCTCCATAACTGCCACTCCCCAGGAAGACAGCCTTTTGATACTGAATTTCAATTCTTAAAAATTGATGCTTTGGGGGGATTGTTGGAGGGCAGGGAGTGGGCATGGATTTGATCAAAACACCTTATATGCATGTATGAAATTCTCAATAAAGTTTTTGTAAAATTTAAAAAAAAAATTGATGGTTTGGAAACAGCCAGCCTAATAATTGAATCTATCTCAATTCAGAGACTCTACATTTAACAGAACAACAAGATTTTATTGTGAAAAGAACGGGAAAGAGGAATCCAAAAGGGACCTATGAAATTAAATGCACCTCATTGAATACTGTTTATTAGACAGTAGCCAATGGGCCATCTGTATTTTACTTTTCCAAGTCTACAAAGTTCTAAAACTTGCTGGCATTGAAGAATTGGTTGAAATAAGTGCTCTCTTTCATTCTGCACAAAACCACTTAGTTCTGAAACACCAAGTAATTGGTGAACAAAAGATGCCTTTGTTTGATAGGATTTTTGAATCCACAGACCTGATCTTTTTTGAAAACTTTGCCTGAAACTGTGTTGAGCTGGAAAATACTTTCTTTAAAGAGCCTGTTTGCCTCAGTTTACTGGGTTACAATTTCATTGTCTGTTTTACTGGGGATCTCTATCTTGTTTGTTTTGCCTTAGAGAAAAGGTGCCCTCTACATGATTCAGAGTTGCAAAAGCAAAATTCAACAAGACATGAATTATAACACTTCGAAGTCTAGATCTTTTTCTTTTGGAAAAATGTCTTCTTAATTTCACCATCATCAGAAAATGCTGAAAATAAGCCCCAGTGTTCTTAAATATGTTTCCGTAGGTTGCATTCCTAATAACCTTACTGCACTTTCTACATCCCAGGACCCCAATTTAACATCAGGTTATCAGTGAAAATCACCTCTATTCTGAGTCTCTCATTATCCTTGTGTAGCGAAGTAGGAAGCCCCGGGAAGCACCCAGGGTTCTCACTGACACCTGAGGAAAAGTCAGTATTCTGCTGGCTGCACCCAGCCCACCAGCTCCAAACAAGCATTCAGCTTTTTCTAAATTCTTCCCAGTGGGCACAGCATTCTTGAAGGCTCCCCTCAGAACCACCTGAATTTTGGATTTTGTTACCTGAACAGCATGTGACAGAGGCAGCCCCTTTGCTCAGCTCCCAGCCTTGAGATACCAGAGCTAGTCAGAGACAAACTGAAAGCACACAGAATCAGTAGCCTCAGTAGCTGTGGGCGCCACACACTCCTAAGATTGCCCCTCAGCAGAAATTGCCATAATTGAGAAGTGAGGTGACACACGGTAACAACTCACAGGAGTTATATAGCGTGATCTATATGCCAGCCTATTTATTTTCCCCTTCAGGAAGGAATATAATCTCTTCAAGGACCTGGAGGGTTTGTATGCTGCTTACTGAAAAGAAAATAAAACCTCCTCTGAGGAGGTGAGGGGAGGCAGGTTGGGGGATGGGGATAGGGGGCTGGAGCAGTGGCACCTTCCAAGCCTGGGATCCCCTCCAGGTGAGGCATTTCAAATACTTCAGACAAACATTTAGTCCTAAAACCTTTAGATAATCAGGTTCTATGCTTGCCTTTCATAAACCACTCCAATGCTTATGAATCCCTCCCTCTGAAGTAATTCTTCAAACTTAAATTCTTACAACAATTTAAGCCCCTTTCCTTTGGCTATTTCTTCAGTGAAGAACAAAGCTAGTTGCAGACTCTTGTTAAAGAAGCAGTCTCTGTTTAGAGATGGTCTTCACATGCCTTTTTATCTTCTCCAAGGCAACTTGAGAAGCTGCTTATTGAGCAGATGCCACTGGGAACTGGATTCTGCCATCAGGACCTCAAGAATTGAAACACTAAAAATAGAATTACCATGTGATTCAGCTACACTACTTCTGGACACACTCAAAGGACTCAAAGGCAGCATACCACAGAGGTGTCTGTACACCTGTGTAGTGAAGTGATTCACAACAGCCAGGCCATGTAATCAGTCCAGGTGCTATCAGGGGCTAAAGAAAATGTGGCAAAATACAAATGTCTATTATTCCATCATAAGAATAAAATTGCAGGAAAATGGATGGAACTGGAGACTATCACATTCAATAAAATAAGCCAGATTCTGAAAGACAAATACCACATTTTTCTCTTATATATGGAATCTAGATTTAAGACAAAAAGACATGACTGTGGAAGATGAACTATTTATAAGGAGGAAAGAAGAGTGACTGGGGTGGTTGAAGCATATTGTATATAATGTGCACTAATAAAAACAAATTATGTAGGTCTGGGGTTTCAAACAAAAGATTATATAGTCTAGAAAATAAGTGGATAGTTCCCAGTTTTCCACATGAAAGATTAAGAAACGCCTTGGAGAGCAAGGGGCTCTCATCACTCGTACATACTGTACATTTTTATTTAAAATAGCAAGCACCCTAGAGCAGACATCTAATCCAGGGGGACGGCAGGCTGCAGAATTCCCACGCAGCTGCTCAAGGGCAGGGCCACAGAGGGTGAACTGGAGATACTCTGAGGTCTGTGTGACGTAAAACCTCAGATGATAGGATTCAGCTGGACTACACCAGCATGAAACAGCCTCTGCCCACAGCAGGGTGGAACAACCTCACGTGATCCTAGGCAATCTACAAGAAACCCAAGCAGGGGTAAACCACTGACCCAACCAGCCAAAGAGAAGAGAGGTCTTCTGAATACTGTATAGTTTGCTGGACTCAAAAAATTCCTTCACATGAAACACAAAGCAGACAGACTGTCCAAAGCATCTCATAGCATAACACAGTTCTCTGGTCATCAGTCTAGAGCAATGTTAACATGCACCACAAAAGAGCACATGGCACTGTAATGCTACATTGAAAATGCTACAATTTCATTTCAGTAAGAATTGTCTTTCATTAGTCATGGCCGTAAGTGTAAACTGTCATCGGAGTTAAAAGATCATTATGTCATTGAGGTATATAATTCATAAATAATAAATATAATGGCAATTAAAAATATTCCCATCCCATATAAGGCAGGGTGTGGTTGTGCATGCCTTTAAATCCCAGCACTCAGGAGGTAGAGGCAGGCAGATTTCTGTGAGAACAAAGCCAGCCTGGTCTACATAATGAGTTCCAGGCTAGCCAGAAGCACATAGTGAAACCTTGTTTCAAAGAATAAAAATAAAAACAAAGCCCCATGATGGGTTTAAGCATCTGAAATAGCAACTGGCTTTGGCCCTTTTTTCCTTCCCAAAACATCCTAAGGCAGCTCTTCTTACCACACTGATGTACTTCTTGGCCTCAGAAGACCCCTGAGAACTCACCCCAAATACACCATGCTGAGAGAGGTGCTAGTCATTGCCCAGAATCCCAGTGCTTGGGAGACTGAGGCAAGAAGACTGAAAGTTTGAGACTAGCCTGGACTACACAGAAAGACCTTGGTTTTGTTTTTGTTTTTAATTTTATTATTTTTATTTTATGTGTATGCATATATTGCCTGCATGTAGGTAAGTGCACCTGTATAGTGCAATGCCCAGAGGTTAGAAGAGGCTGTCGGATCCCCTGGGACTGGAGTTACAGACAGCTGTTAGCTGCCATGTGGGTGCTGGTATTCGAACCCAGGTCTTCCGCAAGAACAACCAGTGTTCATAGCCGCTGAGTCATCTCTCCAGCCCCAAAGACCTTGTTTTTAAAAAGAAATTAGGAAGAAAGGAAGACAGTCTCTAAGGGTACACTGCATGTGTACACAAGTCTATTTTTATGAAATGTCCCTATCGAGGCAATCTATTGATACAAAAACTAGATCAGTGCCTAGGCCTGGGGTGCGTGCAGAGGGAGTGGGAGCTAGGTGGATGGCAGAAAGGGCAGAGCTAGGTTTTGAGGTTATGAGACCATTCTAAAATGGAGTGCGGTGATGACCGAGTAACTGAATATACTACAATCCAAATGGCTATGTTTGGAATGTGAATAACAATAAAATCAAAGCAATTTTTTAAAGTAACCACTGAAAATATATTTTGCTAAGTGAGTAAATTCTTCCTTTCTTAATTAAAAAAAATTTTTTTTAAGGCCAGAAAGGACAATTCTCCTGGACATGCTCTCCAAGAGTAAAACTTGTGTGACTTACTCCTAGTCAGGGAGGTCCTGTGACTCCCAAACAGCAAAGCGTTTACTCAGGATAATGAAGCATCTGAATGGCAGGAACCAGAAGAGAAGAAGGCAGGAAGGAGGAACAGCCGATGGGGCAACCCAGTGGGCGGAGATGGTCAAGTTCAAGGCAGACTTCCAAGGCGAACACATAGATAGGTAAGGGTGCAGACTCCCAGAAAGTTACTAGTGCAGGTGTCCATCCGCAACTACCCTAGCAGACAACCAGTGTGCTACCTTCCACTTAGCTCCTATCAGCAGACCTGCGCTTCCCCTCTAAAGCTTACAAAGCTTCCAGTGCCACTGTACTGTGGGAGCTTAAGTTTTCAGTCCTGATAAAACAACTCTAAGGAGATCAGATGTTTCCCTCTGTGAGCTGGCTGGAGGACTCTTCCATAACAAGGCGTGCCAGGTGGTCTATGCTTCCCTTAATCCATGAAACAATTACCTTTAAAAACTTTTTTTCTTATTATTTTTTGTTTTTTGTGTGTGAGTATTGCCTGCATGTGTGTAAGTGCACCCATGTCGTGCAATGTCTGCAGAGGTCAGAAGAGGGCATCAGATCCCACCTGGAACTGGAGTTGGAGATGTTAGCTGCCATGTGGGTGTCAGGAACTGAACCTGGGTCCTCTGTAAGAACAGCTAGTGCTCTTAACTGCTGATCCATCTCTCCAGCCCCAACAACCACCTTTTATGACCCATTTCCAGATAAGAAAACTGAGTTCAAAGAAGTCAGGGACTGGTTCAAGAAACAGGGAGCCAGTATATTGAAAACTCTATAGCAGGTTTTTTCTCCACCACGAGGTTAGCAGCAGTTTAAATTTTAAAAAGGCTTTAAAATAACTTTCTCAGGAAAGCATATTTTCAGTGTTCACAATGCATAGACATTGCTGAATTTATTTAATGACTAATAAAATAACAAGAACGCAAATAAGCATCTATTAGTGCCTGAAGGTGACCCATCTCCTTGTCAGTTCTTCCACCGCTGCGCAGAGGCTTTTGCTCTTTCCAGACACCCAGACAACTCCACCAACAAGGTTAGAAGGCCAGATTTCCTTTTGAAAAACCGAGTCTCTAATTACTACAATTAGATGTGGTCCCTCAGCAAGTCTGATGAATATAATCTACGTTATTTAACTTCACTGTTGGCTTCACAGTATTTGGCGAACAGCATGGAAGACACGAAACTGAACATCATCCTACCTGGGTGGACACTAGATCCCTAGCAGCCTAGTGGCTTCCTTACCCCAGATCCTGGAGTCTTTTTCATCAGAGGTAACTTAGTGATACCATTTTTGAAGCAGTCATGTCTTACAATTATTTCCAACTATCTTTAGGATATGAAATATTGTTACCAAGCACTTGTGAACAAGAAACGGAAACAAGCAGCTTACACACTTACAAACAGCTTACACAGCTGACGAGTGGCTGAATCTGCTTTGGGGTCCAACACGGAAGATACCAGCATGTGTCCCCAGGGACTATACAATATAAATATGTAGACACCTGTTTCCCTTCCTCAGATTCTGTCTGCCCAATTCTAAATGTGGTCAGGTTTGACATCACCACCCAAAACATGGCTGAAGGGTATGTGGAGCAAAGGTCTTATAAGAAAAGGTTTCTGGGGTGGCATACGCAAAACAGTGACACAGTACCATCAACACAAACCATCAACAGAAACACGTAGCAGTGCTTATAAACTTGCTGCTTAAAGGGCTCTGACTTATTTTCTTAAATAGTCTTATATTACTTAATATGCATACTCTTTTAAGAAAAACATTAAGCGGCTTTACTGGCTAAGCCCCCAAAAGAGTTATCTACAAAACTATTTTTCAACATGTAAATCAAATATTCTCCTCTGTAACTCCAACAAGCTATCCCGAAAAGAAATCAGGCAAGGTCATAGATACAGCATAAATTTTATGAGCTCATGAATATTTATCAAGACACAGGCATAAACATAACATATCTGAATGACAGAAATGAAGATACTTTTTATTTTTCTGTTCCTTCATGGATTTTCCCAATTTTAAAAAATAGGCATTACATTGAACAATCAAAATAAAAAAAGGCAATTTCTTTTGAGAAAAAGAAAAGGTCCTAATAAATTTCTCCTTTATTTTATTTGCCCTAACATCATGACATCACAAAAAACCCACCACTGAGTCTGAAAGTAAAGTGCATCCCACATTTTAATCATTTATTGTACAGAGAACAAAACTGGAAGATATTTGCCTGCAAAGGCCTTGACTCTGATAGAGTAAAAGTCTGCATCATGCACCAGAAAGATTGAAAAGGCCACAAAACCTTGTCCCATAGCTATTTGACTTCCTATCTGTATATCAGTACTATTACTTGGGACCTTGGAAGGTAAGCAAAAGGGATTCCCCTAAAACCGTAAGCAAAAGTATGTGATAAACTTGAGGAACAAATAAATTCCTGGGAATTTACAAGACAATGTTGAACAAGCACACAATTATGTGTTTCATGAACCAGAAGAGTCTTCAAGCATTCTTGGAATCGACTATTGAAACCATCACTAACATCTAGCTACTCACATTATTCTCAAGCTCAACAGTCATTCTTTTTTTTTTCAACAGTCATTCTTAATCCTCCAGCAGCCTACTGACTATTGATTACTGTCAGCACCCTTCTGTGGAATTATTAGTTGATGAACTGAGTCTTATCTCTTGAATCAGAGATACCTATCATCGGATTCAAGTTTCACTGCTTGCCAAACTTTAGGACTACAGACAATCAAGT
The DNA here is from genome assembly GCF_000622305.1 of Nannospalax galili. Lineage (NCBI taxonomy): Eukaryota > Metazoa > Chordata > Mammalia > Rodentia > Spalacidae > Nannospalax > Nannospalax galili. The sequence goes on along the minus strand of NW_008330297.1, from coordinate 2,076,574 downwards.
GAGCTCTGTGCCCTAGGCTCTTCATGAAGGAGGTTGTCAGATGAGTCTTCTGTTCTTTTAGTGAGAATTTAAAATGTATACACGGCACATGCAGTAAATATACACGCTACTGTGTCACTAATGCTGCTGCTCTTCATCCATGGACTGTTTATTTCTCCCGCTCATACAGGCGCTTCCATAGGTCTGCAAAGCCTCACAAGTTAAGTCAGGTGATTTTGTGCAGGCTTGGTTCTAGATCTCAGTTTCTTATTTTCTTAGCAAACAAGTAAAAACAGAATAATGCCTAACCATAACTCTCGAACATGTGTCCTCAAACCTACCCCTCCTCTAAACCCACTGCTTCATTAACACTGTCCTCTGGCCATCATGCTAGAACATTCTCTACCTTCATCTCCCTTCCTCTTCATCTTGAGCTCCCTGTTGTCCATTCACATCATACATAAGGCTATCACTACAAAAAATAATGCTGAAAATTTCATAGCTTCACAGAGTATCTCGTTTTATCATCACATGCCTCTCCAAGACTCATTTCCAGTGATCGATCCATTCTGGCATCTTCTGGGTGCCGGTGGCGATAATGATGCTATGTCAGCACTCAAGCTGCAGAAAGCTCACTAAAGTGCAGGTCAAGGTCTGGGTCTTAACCAGAGCACACCTACAAACCAACTGTGTGATAGAGCAAACTAGCTCCTTCATCTGAGCTGCCATTTCTTGACTTTTTTAGACCTCTTTGTCATCTCTTTTTGTGGCTCAGGTCCCCCCTGCCCCTAAAGTCTAGGGATGTTAGGGGATTAAATGAGTTCATATGCAGGAAGTGCTTAGAACAGTTTCTACAATATATACATACTCAAAACAGATGCTTTGACAATAAGTTCATGGACTAGATCTAATGTTGGGAAAATTTCTAAACTCAATTTCAGTTTTGTGATTTAGCATGAAGCTGTACATTTTTAAGAGTTCTCATTTGAATATGGAGCTTCTCTTAGGCACCTTATACTCCAGAAGTTTTAAAATTCTCACTCTCCTCCACAAACACCTGGTGAGTGACCTGCTCCATAGTAGGCAGTGTAACACGTTATGGATAATGGAAGATTAAGACTTGCTCCCTATCCTAAAAGAAACTGACAGTGAGTCAGAAATCAGCATAGAGATGCCCAGTTCACACAGAATGTGTAGCGTGAGGTTGTAGATGTGGCTCAGCAGCTAAGAACAAACATATACTGCTATCAGAGGACCCAAGTTCAGTTCTTAGCACCCACACAGGGTGACTCACAAGTCCCTGTGAGTCTAGGGGGTTCCAACACCTAAGGCCTCCATGTATGCATAAGCCTCCAACACACACACACACACACACACACACACACACACACACACACACACATATATATATATAAAAAAGACTGTAGAGAGTGATGAAGTCAGACCTGTGGCGACATACGGGAAAGCAGGCCGCTCTTAGCCAGTGGAGGAATGAGCAGGTGCTTCATGGTGGTGACACCGTCTACCCTGGGCCTGAAGGATGGACATAAGTGTGCTGGTGGTGAAGATAAGCAAGGTGCTTCAGAGACAGTGAGCCAAAACAACCCAGAGACTGGGATTTGGAACACGGTACAGGACGGGGGCCAGGGAAGAGACAAAGTAAGACTTGAAAGGCAATGGTTCCAAAAAGATGCTCTAGTGTGGGTTTCATTCTGCAGTCAGTAGGCAAAGCACCAGAAGAAAACCTTATGTGGTCTGACTGCAGGTAAACAGGTCACTGGTGGTGCCACCTGGGCCTGGTCAGGGCTGAGGGATGACAATGTGAGTTTTAAAACCAACGGACCTGACATGGAGGCCAAGCCTTGTTGTCTAATATGCATGCAAAGAAACGTCGTGAAGCCTTATTAGTTAGAATGTTTTAGAAATAATATTTCTTTTATATTCATTAAAAATAGCGAAGCACTTTGAAATTTCTAACCAAATCAAGCAGCTTTTCTGCTTTACATTTTCATTAATATCATGATTAATCTAATGAGTGTTTTCTGTTCTTCAAGGGAAATGTGACTATTTTTAATGACAACAAATCTTCACCCCTTCAAAAAAAAAAAAAGACCCTGATGGCACAATTTATCAACCTGGGACAGTCTACTGCTGACCTTAGACAGGCTCAACTTTAACACAGAGATTTTACCATCCACACCACAGTCTTCATGTGAACATTACACTAAATAAGGCATTTTTGGGAAAACACAATTGTTTTTTCTTTTTCTGCTTCAAGAAAATAAAAAAATGATACTGAATTAATCTAAGGATTACAACAGATTCATAAAAATGAGCAACAAGGCGGGCATGGTGGCCCAGCTCTTTAATCCCAGCACTCGGGAAGCAGAGGCAGGCGGATCTCTGTGAGTTCAAGGCTAGCCTGGTCTACATAGTGAGTTCCAGGACAGCTGGGGCTACAGGGAGACCCTGCTTCAAAAAGACAAAAAAAAAAAAAGAGCAACAAATGTATTAAGCAAATATTTGCGAGATTTTATTCTCTTCCTTAATCCTGCTGGCTGGTAGACTGGTTAGCCAATTGTAGGAAGCGGGATTTTTTGCTTTGGTAATTTTTTTGTCTTAGACTTTAAAAATCTAAAATAAAGTCTAATAGCCTAACAAGGGGGAGATAATGGTGACATTTTCTTGCCCTTCTTTTTAACTTTGCAGCGTGGAGGGTGGAAGTCAGGCCTTGTTCTTGCATCCTACCACAGAGCCAAACCCTCATCACTTTCAATGTCTTTCCTATGATCTAAATCACTGGAGCTAGCACACACCAGGCCAATGTAATCAACATTGGAAGGCGCCTCACTATAAGGTACATTATATAGACACTGGAATTCTCCACAGACAGTGGTTTTTATCCATCCAGCTAACATATCCATTGGAGCTGGTGTTCTGGGGTGGAGGACAGCTAGAAGGACTCAAGCCAGAAGGAAATGTAAGCTGGACAAATATAACACCTACTGTCCTCAACCTTCCACAGCTTCTGCTTCTCTTTATACAGTTTTTGTAATGGGAAGAGAAATTCAGCTACTAAAAGAGAAAGGGGAAAACCCTCCTAGCCAAAAATATACTCTTATCCTGAGTCCAAGGAATTAAGAGTTACCTGATAATTTCATTTCAAATATTGGAAGGATATGAACTCTTCCACTAATGAATCTAAAATTTAAAAACTTGTTCCTCGAACATCTCCTTTCCTGAGTGGAGGAGTACAGTGCTAACGGTGAGAATGAGGCTCTCTCTTAACAAACAGGAGAGACTCAAGAAAAACTCTCCATAAAGACTGTGAGGATAGTCCCCCAAACTTCCTCAGGTATTAGCCAAAGGTTAAGATAAGGCCTTCACCTGGCACTCAAATTTTGAAGCATCTTGGCACAATAAGAACCATCTTCCTTTCTCCAGAACTTCCCGTCACAGATGCAGAAATCCCATCGGGTGGGGATCTGGGCACTGGCTCACCATCCTAGGCACCTAACCAACTGCATTTCTGGGAAACACCACATCCACGGCCTTGTGTCATCAGAACTACACATGAGCCAGGTGCGGCAAGCCAGCACACAGGAAGGTGCCGTTCTTTCTATAAATGAGGAAGCAAAGGCTGGTTGAGACCAACAACTTCCAGAAGAGCTCAGTAGATTTGGGATGAGGTATCAGATCTTCTAAGCTCTAGCCCAGGAGCTCCCTCCACCAACACTGCTTTAATAAACTCAAAATTTTCTTCTCAGTATCACCAGAGGGTGTACTCAATTCATGACACACTGCCTTAGAAGTGAGCCCTGCCAGTGCCACATGTATTTACAAAGGGTATACAGGATTTCTAGTATCTGAAAATGCAACAAAGTTGGAGAAAGCAAAAATAAATCACAAAGCATTAGCTGAGGACTACCCGAACACACGAGGATGAGCTTCTTTTTGTGCTCTTTTATCTTTCATCCAGTATACATGTCCATTTCTGCTTAGGTTTCTAGGACCTAGGCGAGAAACAAGCATCATGACCAGTCCTGAGGGTCTGGTGCCATCCCTCTGTATTATTCCACTGAGCTATTTTCAGCTATTACCTGGAAACTTAATGTTCTATGAATGGCTCTGACCTCCTCATTAAACATGGTGGTCTGATGTCCCATTACTCGCTGGTCTAATGGATCAGAGAACAAGTAAAACAAAAGAAGCCAGGATTATCTAGCAGATACTTTCAGAAAGTATATTTCATAAGGAATTTGGCTTGCTAAAGAGAGATCATTTTGGAAATACAAAAAAAAAAGGGGGGGGATAGAGAGACGGCTCAGCGGTTAAGAACACTGGTTGTTCTTGCAGAAGACCCAGGTTCGAATCCCATCACCCACATGGCAGCTAACTGTCTGTAACTCCAGTTCCAGGGGATCCAACACCCTCTTCTGACTTCGGCGGGTATTGTACAACATGAGTGCACTTACCTACATGCAGGCAAAATACACATACACATAAAATAAAAATAAATAAAATATTTTTAAAAGAGATATAAGAATGTACAAAGTTCTTGTTCAAGCTTTTGGTTTTGTTTTTTTGAGAAAGGTCTCACTATATAGCCCTAGCTGGCCTGGAACTCGCTATACATAGACCAGGCTGGACTTGAACTCATAGAGATCAGCCTGCCTCTGCCTCCCAAGTGCTGGCTTATTTGTGCTTTATTAATTTGTCAGGCTGCCTGGGGCATGTCCTCTGTTCTAGGCTGGCTGTAACTGGCTCAGCAATCCCAGATGAATTCACCACTAAGTGACCAACTGCCATCAACAGTTGACAATGTTTATTACAAGGTTTATCAGGCTTAAAAAATAAATTATTAAAAAATATTTTAGAACATAAATTTTAATGTAGCTGACAACTGTTCTGTTCACAAGCTGACAATGATTTTTTGGGGATGGGGTCTTTTTGAGACAGGGTCTCCCTGTAGCCCCAGCTATCCTGGAACTCACTATGTAGACCAGGCTGACCCTGAACTCACAGAGTTCTGCCTGCCTCTGCCTCCCGAGCGCTGGGATTAAAGGCGTGCGCCACCGCCTGGCTCAAATGAAGTTACCCAGGAGCCATTCCTCCTTTTACATCATAGGGCTTTCTTTTGTTACTGTTTTTTTGAGACAGAGCCTCCCTAAAGTCCTAGCTGGCCTGAAACCCACTATGTACACCAGGTTGGCCTTAATCTCAGAGATCCACCTGCCTCTGCCTCCTGAATGCTAGGATTAAAGGGGTGAGCTATCACGCCTGCCACACAGCCTTCTTACACTGGCCCTTCACTCAGTCTTGCTCTATGTTGAATAGAGCAGCAACAAGCGTGCTCATTCACTCATTCATTCATTCATTCACTCATTGTGCAGTACTTGGTACTGAGCCCAGGTCTTTGTGCATGTCAGGCAAGTACTCTACCACTCAGCTGTATTCCCAGCTCTCTTTTTTTGGAGACAGGATCTAACTTTTCTTGGCAATTCTTAAACTTGAGCTCTTCCTGCCTCAACCTCCTGAGCAGCAGCTATGAGCCACAAGGCCTGGGCAGTCACCTTTATTAAAATGAACTCAACATCATCTCAATAAATTACTGTGGTGAAGATAAAAATATGACTTCGCTTAACTGTTGTCAAGGGCCATACAGGATTATCTGTGCATAAAGGACATCACAGAGGTCAATAATAGAAGAGTCTTCTTGGCAGCCACAAATTTTAAAACACATTTTTAGAACTTCTGTGATGCGACATCTCTGCCAGTCACATTTCTCCTACAACTCGGCAAGTGGGAGAGGCAACCAAAACTCTTCCTTGCTGCCCTTACGACCCCTCTCCACGCAGACCAGCATTCCCAAGTGAGCTTCAGAAGTGATCCTCATACAGCAAGTTCATCACTCCAGGGGGCTTAGCTAGAGTGGTATTATATATAAATATATTTTTTAGAGACTTTCTAATCCTCAGTATCATCTCTGGTAACCATCTGAAAAACATCAGGCTAGATTATCAGAGTTCCTGAGTTGGCAGTCCTGCTTTTTTGTGCATGCAGCCCCCTGTTTAAGAACTCACCTCCCCCCAGTTCTTTATCGGTATTCGTTCCCCGTTCTATGTGGTTGGGCTCTAACTCATCTTTGGGCTTCTAAATTTTAGAGATTTGATCATTTACATTTCTAAGGCTTACGGGAGAGTCTGCAATTCCTAAACTGTGACTTCATTAAATAAAAATCACAGTAGGGCTACCATGAGATGGCTCAGCAGGTAAAACACTTGCTGTGCAAGTCCGAAAACCTGAGTTTGATGCCTGGGATCCACAGTGGAAGGAGAGAACAAGCTCCTAAAAGTTATCCTCTGACCTCTACACACACACCTGCCAAAACATCACATACGTGTACTCTTACACACCACTCACACACACATGAATTGTAAAGCTCATAATAAAGAGCAATCATTGAGCGTGTGTGCATGTGTGTGTGTGCACACGGATCTCGTTATGCTGCTCAGGCTGACCTTGAACTACTGAGCTCAAGCAATTTTCTTGCTTAAACCTTCAAAGTAGCTAAGAGTACAAGTGTGTACCACCAAATTTGGTGCCTAAAGCATATTTTCAAAAATTACTTATATTAATGTCTGATGGCTGTTCCTCCTCCTCTTCCTCTCTGGCTCCTGTTTCTTTCTTTTTTTTTTTAATTTTAGACAGGGTTTTCATGTAGCCAGGTTGGCCTTGAACTTACTACATAGCTGACATCTGGTTTATTTGGTGCTGGGGATCGACCCCAGGGCTTCATGCATACTAGGCAAGTACTCTGTCAGCTAAGCTACATCCTCAGCCTTAATGGCTGCCTTTTCTAAATAAGTAAAGACTTGCTGGGATGCACAAGCAGTACTAATTCTTGACAATCCCAAAACTGACTTCCTACACACTGGCTCAGCTTGGCACAGTCGCTTATATACTTACTGGTTTTGAGGAGGTCGATTTTTAAATAAACACCCACCTTTATTTTTACATTTTATTTATTATTTTTATTTTTTCTGTATGAGTGTATTGCCTGCATGTGTGTAAGTGCACCCGCGTCCTGCAATACCTAAGGAGGCTAGAAGAGGGCATCAGATCCCCTGGAACTATAGTTACGATGGTTGTTAGCCTCCATGTGGGTACTGGGAATCAAACAGGTCCTCTGTAAGAGCAGTCAGTGCTCATCTCTCCAGCCCTTGAACACCCCCTTTTAAAAACAACCTTCAGTCATGTGACAGCAATACCTGTGATATACTAAGCTGCTGAGGATGATTTCTACCTGGAAATAACATACATGTGTTCTTTCTGCTGGCCACAGATAGCACTGGAATATTTCTTTTTAAACTCCAGGTTTTTCTCCAAAATCAAAGGCAACACAGTTTTATAAAATTCCAATTATGGGGCCGGAGAGATGACTCAACTGATCTTTCAGAGGACCCAGGTTTGGTTCCCAGCACCCATTTGATAGCTAACAACAACTGTCTAACTCCAGTTCCAGGGGATCGAATGCCTTCTTCTGGCCTCAGCAGGCATTGCACATATGTGGTGCACTTACATGCAAGTAAAAGACACATACACATAAAATATTTATAAATAAAATTTAATTCCAATCATAGCTATAATATGTAAATGAGGAACAAAGGTATCAGAAAAAAATGGAATGAACTGACTGCTTAAAAAAAAATTCAATCATGGGGCTGGAGAGATGGCTCAGCAGTTAAGAGCACTAGTTGTTCTTGCAGAAGACCTGAGTTCAAATCCCAGCACCTACATGATGGCTAACAACTGCAGATAACTTCAGTTCCAGGAGATCTGATGCCCTCTCTGTCCTCCGCAGGCATTGAATGACATGGGTGCACTTATACATACACACACACACACACACACACACACACACACACACACAGGCAATATACTTATACACATAAAATAAAAATAAATATAAAAAATTCAATCACATAAATCCAAAATGGTTCTACATAAAGAATGAACAGAATGAGCTTTTAAATAGCCACAGTCTCAACTGACATGCTTATGAAGCGCCAAGTTCAAGGCCCAATGGGCGGGCTCACTTGCAACTCTCTGCTGATCACTCCATGGTGTCTGGCTGGAGGATAGACCAAACCAGAGCAAGGAGGCTGATAACAGGAAAGCAAAGACCTGCTGGGGACGGGGGAGCACAGCAACAAAGGAGGGCTCCTTCCCAGGATGGTTCAAGGATCCTGAGTTCATGAAGTCACTGAATATCTTTTGGGTTGTTCTCATGTCTTTATGAACAAACAAGAAACTACCAGAATCATTTCAGTGGGGGTAAATGCAGTATTAGCTCTGAAGGACCACGTGGAACACAGCTCACTGGGACATTTGAGTACAAGCAAGGTCAGGAGAGATCTAAGCTATCTGAGGGAGGACCCGCAATTACTCTGAATTCTTCTCAGCTATGAGCCTTTTTCCCAGCATTGTAGCAGTACACACAGGAAGCATCAAATAGAACAGCAAGGGATTCCCAGGAGGAATTTTCCCACACATTCTCCTGATATCCACATACCAATATTACACAGAATACACTTCGAAAATTTATCTATACTTGAGGCAAAGGGGGAAAATTCAATATGCTTAGCTTAGGAACGAAACAACTGGAATTAGAGAACTGAAAATAATTCATCAGCAAATCAAAGGAAGCAGCCCCTGGCAGTACAAAGAGCCCCTTCCTTAAAAGCCTTGCTTGAGATACAGACCTAAGTCTCTCTCCCCTGAGTTATTCTTCAAGATTTGCTTCAAAGCAATGGGACACCGGCACAGTGCTACTGAGAAGCTTCATGGTTGGGCAAGTCCACCTCTGTTCCTTTTTCCCAGATGTGAACACTGGGAAATCAAAGCTTAGGTGTTTGTATGCAAATACAAATATGATGGTGGGAGGTAAGGCCAAATTACAACAGACACAGTTCTGGTCATCTGAAATCAAAATGTTGATTCCCTGAAGGAAAAGTCATGCAGTGGAAATGAGTTATTCTAAATAATTTAAAATGAATACCCATGACATTTTCATAGCAATTCCTACCTTAAAAAATAAAAAATTGAAAGGTAGCTGACAAAAGAACATGAGCATTGTCCCTTCTGCCTAAAAAAACGAACTCTAGGGAAGACCACAGAGAACTGGAGGCAAAGGCCGCGCTGCTCTGACCGGAAGCCACCTCAGTCTGGGGGCTCTGAGCTGCTTTCTCCACAGCTGCTGTTCCCCCCTCCCTGGATGTCTGAAGAGAAACGGGAGGCTCCATCTCTAAGGTGTTGACCATTTGTGCTGTGAAAGGGACAGATGGAGGCCTGACACCCAAGATGTTAATAAACATAGGCATTCCCCAGTGGCAGCTTGCAGATGTTTGGACAGCCAAGCTCAGGGTTCTCACAGCGCTCAGGTATACGGTTCTTCCACTGAACTTGCCATGAGGTAAAGAACTATTTGGGGTTTATTTGTTGTTTTAATATTTCACTTTTGGCCTACAGGGATTTTTCACAAATAAACCAGAAAAAGAAAGGTGTGGGAGTATGCGTTTAATAAACTCTCTGGGGTCCTGGCTCTGAAATACTTAACAGGCTCCTGCATCTCCTCATCTTCTGTGCTTGAAGAGCTCACACTGACACCAAGTGGGCTGTCACTTAATGCTGGTGCTTTCTCTTGATGGTCAATTTATCTGAACTAAACATTCCCACTTAAAATTTCAGGAGTGACTCATTCATAAGGTTTCTTGTCTGGATACTCACTCTCTAAAAAATTCCAGTTCTAGGAGGTAATTTGCCAACTAAAATTTCCTTGCAGAAGAGAAAAAGATGGATGGATAAAGACAGTTCTGAATAGGTACCATGGCGCCTCGTACAGGCAAAACATATGGGACCTACATATGCCGGTGTAGTCTTTAAAGGAGCAACAGCACACAGGGCAGTTATGGTGAGAGTCCAGCAGGAGCATCTTTGTGCACCGCATGGCCATAGCTGGAATTCTCAGCATTGCTTAGTTACACACCAATGGAAGACTAAGCTGGTAGGTGCCTCTCCCACCCAGATGTTTCTCTGACCCTCACAAAGTCTTTAGGCAGCAGATGCAATAAACAAGCGATCGTTTGTAATGCAAATTTAAGTCACAGGGTTGCCCAAGGCATGCTTCCACCCTAAAGGCGAATCCAAATGGTCACCCAACTCCTGACACCCTCTATTAGGAAAGTCTGTCATCACTGATGTTGGTGCACAAACCGAGAGTCCTGCTGAGGACAGAACGAAGGAGTGAGAAAGCCAAAGTGTGGTTAGGGCAAAGAAGAAACGCTGCCTTCCTTCCGGTTAAAGTGTTTTTGATCTTAGAAACATTACAAACAGCTGTTAGGTATTAAAAACCAGGGATTATAACTCACTTCAGTTAGACCCTTTAAAAAAAAACCTGACATAGCCTTGTGGTTAAAACTGAAAAGCTTCTGGAATTGTGCAAACTGCAGACTATCTCAATATAACATACCTAAAATGAATATACTTTAACACGTAAGAGACACAGCACGGCCATCAGCAAACAGGACGGCTGTTTCCTGAAGACACTCTGCACCTGGTGGCATTTTCTCCACGTACAGATCTCTCCTGACCACGACAGACTGACGTACTGGCCTCATTATTTTAACACATATATTAAGGATACACATGTTCCAGTCTATCAACATTTCAAAATGGGGCTGGGATGTTGCTGCAGAGCTGTCACCTAGAATGTATGAGGGCCTAGGTGCAGCCTCCAATACTCCAAAGTGTGTGGACGTGTATACACCCCTTTCACCAAAACAGACGGGGGGAGTAAGGAGAAAGGGTGGCAGAGCCCTAAGACAGAAGGCTAGCTTAAAGAGAAAGGGATTTTTTAGGGACTATTTATAAATACCACTGTTTTTATTACACTAACTTTTCCTGAATTCTATTTGAAAAAAGAAGAAGCTGATGTTTCTAAGGAATATACCACAAATAACTGTGTACACAGCTAAAATATACTGGGCAGTTTTGTGGTGATTTTCTATTACCAAAACAACTTGATTGAAAAGAGTGTCTTTTCCTAAAAAGCCTTTTCACAGACATCTCCAACTGTTCCTTATCTAAAACACACCCCCAAAACAAAAAACCTACCCAACAATAAAAATAAATCTGATATATTTACATATCTAGCTCAACAAAGTCTTCTACCAGTTTTAAAATTCAGAAGCATCTTCTAGGCATAGTCTCTAATAAACTATATTTGCTTTTATTAATTTGTTCAGTTTTTAGATAGAAGATTCTACATACCACATGCATACATTAAATATTGTTAAATATTTGAAATGATAGTATGTGAGAGCAATTCCCATTAAGGACTGCCACAAGATTACCTAAGATTTGATTCCCAAGATCTCCATTTCAGTCCCTTTACAAAAAGAAAAATCTCATTCCCTACCTGAGAGGACAATTTATAGAACATGATGACAATCCTAAATCACAAGGCCACACAGACTTCATATACCATCAACCATGGAGGCCATCAAGAAAGCCACGAGTGCTCCTGTGGGTTACCAGCCATTTCTCCCCTGCTACTTTACGGAGCCTCCCAGCTTTCAGATTCTGTCACTAGGGAAGGCATCAATGACACCCCTCCCCACAAGTGTTCGTGACAGACTTCTCAGCTAGTACAGGTAATGGGTTCCATTTGGACCATAGGTACATTCCAAGGAGTCAGTGGGTCTCCTGTGTGTGCTTTTCGTTGGGATTTGAATGAAATCAAATCAGTGAGGGAGTAGAGCTGGAGAGAGGTCAACATACTGGGGAAACCCACAACCACTTCGGGAGGGGTGCTTGTCAGGGAGAACTCAGCATATTCATGTGCACAATCTTCCAAAAATTACCATTTGGATGTTTTCTCACTACATAAATGGAATTTCTACCTCCCAAGAAAACAGAAAAAGCATCTAATACCAATGTGCAATTCTTCATATTGTACACCAGCATAATGTAGTTATGTGCCACAGGATTTTTAGAACTTTAAGTTAACTGAACCAAGATAGTAAGAAAAAAAGAAGAGTTTTCATGAGGTTATCTTCAAGTGATACTTTCTCAATAATTGACAATAAAGTAAAAGTAGCTCATTCACCCCTTAAAAACAATGCTTAATATCATAAAACAAGACATTTTAAAAATCCAAAGGAATAGCAGCAATGGCTCACTACAAATCAGCCTGAACAGTTCTAATTCTACAGTTGAAGACACTGAATGCTTATGGTCCTTAGTTGACTGAAATATTAAATCCACCTTCCCCATCATCAGCATAGAAACATAGTACTTTGTTGATTTAGCTCTCTTGGGTTTCATAACTCCTGATTCTCTAGTTATTAATCTTAGCCCATGAGCCTAAAACTAAAATTACAGATGGGAGACATCAAAGATGGCACTATTGTAAGACATCCATTTCTTATAACAGCGCTTAGTTAGCGACACCTGGACACATACAACAAAAGCACTTTCAATGTGTTTGAAAAAAATAAGCATTCTGTTGAAATACGAATTAATTTGCACTTCTGAAAATAATTTGCAACATCAGCATGTTACTTACTGTCCTTGGGATGGGTGGAGAAAGGGATCCATTTGACATGTACGGGTCGCTATTCATGTTGGGCATCATGATGTAGCCAGAGTAACTGGAGTAGGAGGGTCCCTTGTTGTACAAGCCTCCATCTGGATGCTTTCCTGAGAGAATCCAAAGAACCATCAATAATGCATCACTTTCCTTTTATATCTATTTTTCATCGGAAAAATCTTATACCTCTAAGACAAACCAGACTTTACACAAAATATTTGTTTATAAAATACTGTAACTGGATTATTATGCTTTATTTTAGATTGACAGTATTTATTCTTTTAAATGGCTTAGCAGCAAACCAGATGTTTAAAAAAACATGTGGTTCAATTTACTTCCACTACTGATTGATGTTTTTACAAAAATAAGTGTTATCCATCTAACTTAATTTGTTCTAATGCTAACAAACTGGACTAAAAAATACAGAAACACCAGGGAACACACACAAATGTTAAACTGTAAACATATTAGGCTGTCTACATACACACACACATTCATATACTTGAAGCTACACTTTACCTTTCAGACAAATTCAGAATTTGACTTATGCTTCAAATTTCTAGAAATTTTTGAGATTTTACTGTATCTAGCTTATGAGTAACAACTCAAATTTGTAATGCGTTAACCTTCTGAGTCCTAATTTGATTTGTTATACTTACCTCACTCTGCCAAAGAAATAGTCCTTTTCCTTAATCTGTGTAACTACCTGTGGCTAAGGTAGGTTCAGTGAACAGTTCTCTACAAACATTCCATTCTGGTCAGGCCAACTGTTAAGTAATTGAAGGAGACCAGAAATGCCACCTGATTGACAAATTAACCCTACAGGTGATCAGATTCAAGTCAGAAGTGTGTGTGTGTGTGTGTGTGTGTGTGTGTGTGTGTGTGTGTGTATGTGTGTATGTGTGTATGTGTGTGTGTGATTACAAAAAACTGACAAGTACTGAAAGTGAGGGGAAAGTACCATTTGATGTCTGCAGCCTTTGTTTTCTATTTTTACAAGCTAGATTCTGTTTTATAGAGTGAGCCTGGCTCCCCTTGTTCATTCACTGCCTGCCTTCTCACTGTTGTGGGAAACTACCAACACAGTAATTCTGCAAATAAATGAAAAATCCCAAAATACTCATTAGAAACATCCCCACTTCCCTAAGATTCCGAAAACCAACAGAAATTCAGAGACCCAGAATTCATTCAAGGACCAAGTTTAAATGATGTAATATACATAAAAGTGAGAATGTGTATGTTTCCTGGGTTTTCTATCCCATTTTGTTAAAATAATGGGGTGGGCACAGTCTTAACTATCTGGCCCTGACCTCTTGAACCCAAATGAAAGTACCAAAACAAACCCATGTATTCAAATGAACGTCTCAGGTCCTATGGTAAAGCCAGGAGGAAGATGACCTGTTTCTTACCATCGTCTGGGTGTTCTCGGGCCTTGTCGTGATAGGTCTCCTGAGAGGCTGGTGCTTGTCTGACCACCTAAGGGCATGCATTGCCAACCCAAAAGAAAGAAAATCACCTTAGAGTTTGTAACAGTAATGGTGTGTGTGTCAGTAACTGAAGGGAAGATGTTTAGGAACAAGGCAGCTCATCCAGCCGTCAGTACTGGCAAATCTTTTTCTTTTCAATGTGTATTTTTGAGTGATTATTAGCTACTCACGACCAAAAGGTAAGAATGACAACAACAAAATAAAGCAAATTGGGTGATGCCCCATGTGCTAGTCTAACTGCTGTTTACCAAGACCCATCAAAATTTCCTGGGTGCCTAAATGGATAGGATCTGGAGTTAACGGTTGGACAGTTTCCACATCCTCTTCAAACCACTGTTCACTTCGACTAGGGACGATTAAATGCCAGCTGAAATACCACTTTGCACCTGAAAATGACATCTTGAAATAGAAATGAAAAAACGCACTTGGCTGGGGTCTTAAGGAAGTTGCCCTACAAGCAGTCCCATCTTGGAGCTCCATCCACTTAAACTTACTGTCCTTGGCTGAGTGCAGGCTACCAAAGTAGGACTGCTCTGTGGTTAAACGGAGGAAAAGTTGAGATGGCTTTAGATAAATAAAAGGCAACCCAATTGATATCAGTTTTGGTAACCGCCATCCGCCCCGACTCAACCACGTGCTAATCAGTGGTATCACCCCTTCACCATCTTCCGAGGCTCCCACTTCCACCGCGGCAGATTAACAACACCAAAACCTAGGGTTCTCGGTTTCCAAAGCACTGCCCTTCTCCCCAGACCAAGAAAACTCAGAAAATGTGAGATGAGTGGAAACGTATAGACTAAGTAAGATCAAGACAGCTGCTCTACAAATAAAACATTTGGATGGTATTTGGTTCTTTGGACCCAGGTTCTCCCAGCGACCTTCTTGGGGTACACCCGAACTTGGCTGCACCCGACCCTCCCTCCTCACTCCGAATGGACTCTGGGAATACAAAGCCCTATTCTCCTCGGAATCTAGGCCCCCTAGTCTTCCTGAGTGTGTACTCACCCCTGCCATCCGGACAGAGAAGGTAACTATGAGGTGTTCTTAAAAGTGCTCTTTAAACCCAAAATGTTCCCGCCCCCGAAACCACGCGCTGTCTTTGGGGTGGGGGTGGGGGCTGAAGGCTGCCATTTAAGGAAAACGGCATACTCTCCAAGTTTCTTTGGAGGGAAAAACCGTTGGGGGAAATCTTTTGGGTGGCAGGACATCTTAACCGGATGTCCCTGGGAAGGTGCCGAGTGAGGGTGGCCGCTAGAAAGTCTGCGGTCGGGGTCGACCTCCATCCCACCTCCATCCCACACAGACGCGGCCGGCACCCACGTGTCTCTATTTACTCTACTCGGGTTACCAGCGCCACGCCGCAGCTGGCCTGGAGATCTGATAAAACCCGTCACTCCTCAGAGCCGCGGCCCAGCTTCCGCAGCTCCGGCTCGCCTTTCTTCTGCCGAGGTGGTGGGGCCGATCCCGACCCGGCCTCCCCCTAGATCTAGGTCCTTCTCTAGGCGCGCGGGCTGCGGGCGGAAGAGCTGCGGCGCGCAAGGTGGGGGGGCTCCCCGCGGTGGGCGCGGAGCTGGCTCGGCGGCCGTGGGGACCGGGCCCCGCGTCGCCCCCGCAGTCCCCACACGGCCCGGCCCAGCGCGCAGCTCGGCTGTTGGGACGGCCCCGCCTGCTCGGCCCACGCGCGCGCTCCTGCCCCGCGGCGGGCTCGGCCTGGAGCCTGTGGTCTAACGCACTTGGGTTCCGTCGCGACCGACCGCGGGCACTTTGTTTTCCACCCCGCGGACACGTGCGCCCCGAGGCCCGCTGTTACCCCCACCGCGCTCCCCGACTCACCACGCCTCTCGGTACCGCCCGCGGCCCACTCACCTCGTGTCCATTACTGGCCGGAATGATTTCCGACTCGTTGACCAAGGATGACTTGATGTCGGCCAAGTCGCCTTCCTCTTCGGGGTGGCTGATCTCGGCGAAGATCTTCTCCTTTTGGGGATCGCCCTCGTCCTTGAAGGGGATCATCTCATCGGTGGCGCAGAGTTCCGGGTCCCCCCCACCGCCGCCTCCGGAGAGCTGGGGCATCCCGGCGGCACTGGAATCTCCGCGGACAGGAGGGAAGGGCAGGGATGTGCGCTGCGGGAGAAGCTGGGAGGCTGCGTGGGGGCGGACGCGGGTGGCGAGGGGACGCACCACTGCTTGGCCCCGCCGGTGGCCACCTAGGTCCCCGCGATGTCCCGGTCTGTGCGCCGAGGACACCAGTCCTAGAAGGGACACGGCTTTCCAAAGTGCAGAGGACGGTGGCGCGTCACTGCGCAAAGGTCTCCAACCGTGAATTCCTCGGATTCCGATTTCCGAGTGGGTTTTCCGTAAAGAAAAGAGGAGAGCCGGACTCAAGGGCTTCTTTTGCCCCAGCCGAGGTGCGGGGAGGATGAGGAGATGCCGAGGAGTCACTTCCTGAAGAGTGTACGGTGGAAAGGAGCCCGGGCCGCAGCGGTCCGCTTTAGAGCCGCGGGTCGCCTTCCCTTTCGCTTCGGTCTTCCTTCTGGTGGCGCATTTAATCTGCTGGAGGAGGAGGTGGGGGCGGAGGAGGAGGGAGGAAAAAGAAGAGAAGTTTGCCAAGAATAAAGTTTGTGCCGATGAGCGCCGGGAAGCGGAGAAGCTGCACGGCGGGTCTCCGGGAGTCAGCAAGAGCGTGGGGCCCAAAGGCTCCGGCCCGGTAGGTCGGACCGACGCGCACAGACCAAGCCCTCTTTGTTCCCGGCTCGAGTTTCTCTGCCTGGCTCGCCTCTCTCCACGCCTCCCCTCTGTCAAAGCAAAAAGCTGCCGCGTCCCTTCGGCTCGGCGGGGCCGACCGGAGGGAAACCCCCGGAGCTTGGTGGCTCGCGGGGCGCCGGGCGACTCCGGGGCCCTAGGGCGCTCGGCGGGGTCGTGCGCTGCCCGCAGGTGAGCCGCTGCGCTCCCGCCGCTGCTCCTCCCGCGCCTAGCCGGCCGGCGCTGCAAGCTGCTCACTCGCGTCGCTTCTCCTCCCCGCCCCTCCCCGCCCCCTGCTCTCCTTGGCTGCCCGCTGGAGGGGTGGGGAGGAGGGAGTCCACCGGGAGGAGGAGGAGGAGGCGGTGATTTAGGGCCTCCCCCACCCCATTTCCCTGCGCTGGTAGGACCAGTCCTAGTTTGGGGGGGATGCGGTGGGGGGCGCGCGCGCTTGTGTGTGTGTGTGTGTGTGTGTGTGTGTGTGTGTGTGTGTG
Source organism: Nannospalax galili (assembly GCF_000622305.1). Taxonomy (NCBI): domain Eukaryota; kingdom Metazoa; phylum Chordata; class Mammalia; order Rodentia; family Spalacidae; genus Nannospalax; species Nannospalax galili. Next base: position 2,059,223 of record NW_008330297.1, on the reverse strand, counting down.
TGTGTGTGTGTTTGTCCGTGCGCTCTTGGAGGGGCGAATCATGCAACCTGGGGAAAGAACCCAGCGCTGCTTGTACCACTGAAAGGCAAGCTTTTGCCCGTGTGAAATTGGCAAACTCTGCCCGAACGGCTTAACTTCATCTGCTAAGAGTCTCCTCTCTTGCCCTCTCTCCCCGTCCTCTGCCAGTCTTTCCCCCACCTCCTTTCCGCCGCCCACTCGCTCCTCAGCTCAGGCAGGGGGAGGAAGATGAAAGAAAAAGCCGCCGGCGCTGCGATCCACACCACGTTGATAGATGCTCTGACAGGGGGATGAGGCGGGAATTAGGGATTGAGAGAAGGGAACGGAGAAAATGTTGCTCACCTAACAGGAGAACAGAAGTAACAAGGACAGGGAAAAGATTTGTGGCTGTACTAAAACTACAGCATCCCACGCTCTTCGGAGACAGGGACAAGGGAGCACACTTTAGGAAAATAAAAATCTCCAGGCTTACCGTGGAAAACAGGACTAGGAAGAAGGAACCAGATGAAGACTGGACCTTAATTATCTCTTTTAAAACGCTATCTCTTCCATTGCGTCTTCACCACGGGATGGACAGAGTTACCCTAGATCTCTTGAGGGCTTTCAGAGATACTCGCCACAGCGTGTGGAAACCTCATAGAGAATAAAAATTCCTCCCAAGAGGAGAGAAGGCAGGACAGGGCAGTCCCTGGCACCCTGAACTCTGCGCTGAAAGGGATCCTTGAGGATGCAAATCCAAATCCAACCTCAAAAATTCACTGGTCTCCACCGGCTCTTTGATGCATTTTGTAAAGGGACAGGACTTTTAAGGAGATGCTTTGTGAAAGTCACAGTATAAGTGAGGCGGAAGTTTGAAAACACATTTTGTCCCTTGGCTCTCGACCCCCCCTCAGTCAAATAACCAGGCAAAATTATTACACCCAGTGCGGCAGCCATATGCAGCAGCCATCTGTAAAACCTCGGAACAGTAAACAGGGGGCAGGAATTGAAAATAAGGAAACCACCATAGAATCAGGCGTTACCCCCATTATGTAAGACCGCTCAGGCAAAGATCTCTCTTCTAAAGGTTTTGAAATTGTGGACTGCTGGACATTATATAAGTAGACTTTAACAGTTCTCTAAATGAGCATTTAAATTTTTGCTTACTGACAACTACCACTTTGGGGACTGGGAGTTTACTAGGAAGTTTTAAAAGTGGTGTCATGTAAATTGTTCATTTGCTCCATAGAACATGGTTGGTTATCAGTCACATGTAAATTCTACCTGGTAGATTTGGGTATAATGAAGGGACTTGTGAAAGAAGTCAGGAAAACGAACATTTAAAATATTTTTATGTAGTTGAAAATGCTATGGCTGACAGAAGGAAAAGAGTCTACTATGTAAGAGTAATGGGAAGGTTGGGATTAAATACATTTTTATAGTGGTATGCAGCTTCCAGTGCAGTTGGTGTGATTGTGAAAAGAGATGAAAATACAGTTTCAGATATAACACTTGCAAAAAAAAAAAAAAAAAAAAAAAAAAAGATGGTAAAAGAAAGCCAAAGTTCCTCCTACCAGAGCACCAATCTGATAGGAAAAGGTGCAGTTCCCCTCCCTCTCCATCAGACTCAAGGGGGTAAGGGGCACGAAGAATGGCCAGAGGGTATTTGCTGAAAGCCAAGGAGAGATTAGGTGACTCCTACTTCCCCCGTTTATGTTGCAACTAATTCGAATTCCCATTTTCTCCACGTTAATTATCTAGTCTTCCTGAGTCATATGGAACTCAGTTCCAGGTGTCCTGGCGATTAGGAGCTCCCGAAGATGGGAATTTGGGGAATAATAACCAATGGGAACGTTTTGCTAGAAGGGCCGAGGGTAGGTGGCTGCGTTGGTATTTTGCTGTAACCCTCTTTGGAAAGATTGGTTCAAACGAAATCACTTAGTCCTTTGCCTTTGTGGCCGTGAGTCGTCCTCACCGTACACAGGATACTGGCAAATATTCAATGGGGCTTTACTAAAAATCATGCGCCCCATTTTTTAAAACCTCTGTCAGCTGGGAGGTCGCCATTTCCTTGTGAAGTCTGCCTCTCTCAAGGGGAAAAAGCAAGGGGACGCAGGAGGGGCGAAGTAACCCCCGGAAGAGGTGCTCTGCGCTTTCCTGGCTAAGGCATCCCTGTCGCCGGGCAGTCTCTTCCAATTCCTGTGGGGGCTGTTACTAACATAAGCAGTCGCTTCTCGGCCTCTTGGATAGAAGTGGGATCCTCGGTCTGGGATGTGGTGGGTGCGGCGCAGGAGGAGCTCCGTCGCCCGCCGCCCCCGTCCCTCGGATGTAGAGGCAGGTCGTTCGTGTGAACTCGAGCGAACCACTGGAGGCTGGCTGTTGTAGGTTCACTCCTTCAGGATGTGGGTTTCAGGGGGCGTTTTGATGTGATTTAATTCCGACAGTGAAACAATTGCTAGGGGCTGGCTGCCTTGCTGTTGGTTTTTCCCCTCCCGATGGCTTCGGTTGGTTTGGGTTGAGTTTGGGAGAGAACTTGTTTTATATCAACACTTCCTTCTGCACCCCGCGCTGTCGCCCGCGCAGCGTTCGGGGGTCGAGACGCCGGTGCCCCACCGGAACTGAGGCTCGGGGAGCTGAGCGGCCCCCGGTCCCCGGGGTTGAGCGGACCCAGTGGCCCGCAGGGGTCAGGGAATCCAGAGGATGGCGCACGCCCACGCCGGCAGACCCTCCCCGCCGGCTATTTGGCAGCCAGATGGGTGGGTTGCAGACTGTCCAACAAGTCCTTAATTACAGGACCAGACGCACAGTGCCCCTGACGGCCTTCTGCGCCCCCACGGCTCTAACCCCAGCCCAGGTCCCGGGTTTTCCCTTTGTGTGGCCTAGACTCTGCCAGCTGCAACCTAGGTGGGATCCTAAAGGAAGGAGGTGACAGGGCCTACGGAGGAGGATGCTCCAAGGCACAGGAGCTGAGAGACTAGAAAAAACGAATTCAGGAGATTCCAGGGGCGGAACTGAGGCCCCCTCAACTTCCCAAGCCAGCTTAGGCAGGAGACAGGCTGTGCGCACCTTCTGTTAAACCGACGTCGCCGAGGGGGAATAGGGACGGGGGCAAGGGAAGTGGCAGTTTGTGTCCCATGGGGCCTTCTGCCTCCCTAGACAAACACCCCAAACCCCCTTCCTCCAGGGTTACAGCGAACTCGTGGGACCGTGAAAACGTCCTTCCCAAATCCGGCGCCTGCAGACGCCCGGTTTCCTTGGCGCCTGTCGGCGTCTGCAGCCCCGAGCGTTGACCAGGGAGCCCGGGAGGCCAGACCTGCTCAACCCCGCAGCGTCCCCGCGACCGGACGCGCCGTCCAGCCCGTGACCGCTCCCCGCAGGGTGGAGGCTCGAGGCGCGTCCGGCGGGAGCCGTTCCTCCCGCCCCGCCGAGGGAGTTCCACCTCACCGTGCTCCAGGGGATCTGACGACCCCAGGGGGAGCGCGGAACTGAGGGTGGCTGAGGACCCAGACGATGGGGAGACGCAAGGTGGGCTGGGCGGGGGGGAGCAGAAAGGGCAGCGCCGCGAGCCTTCCGAGTTTGGCTCGGCAGCGGGAAGCCGAGGCCCCGCACCGAGGGGCCGGCCCGGGGGTGCCCCGCGTGGACGTGGGCGCTGCGAGTATGCGGGCCTGGGGACAGCTGTCTAGGAGGCCGGGCATCACGTTCTTTTCCTGAGAACTTTTGCGCTTTAACTTGACCGCGGCTCCGGCCTCGACATCCCATCCCCCCTTCTCTGCGGGCCCTCCAGCCCCCTCCGTCCGCCCACCACCCCGGACGCGCGGGGAGAGGCCGCCGGTGCGCGCCGGTCTAGCCTTATATCGGCGGAGGGCGGCGCCTGTACAGGGCCCGGCTCGGCGGCGCGGCCTTTGAAGTCGCGGCGGCTGCGGCTTTCATCCTTTCTTTTTTCCCTTGCAGGTCCCTTTGTGTGACTAAATTTGGCAAGAATATGGATCCCAGCCAGTCTTTCCACGTGTGCTCCCAGCTCCCAGCTGAGAAGGCCAAGGGTTCTCTTCCGGGTAAGGAGACAGGAGAAAGATCAAAGAGTTTGGGGAGCTGGATCTGAAATGTGAATTGAAAATAAAAATCAAGCCTGGACACAGTCCAGTTTTTAAAGCAAAACCAACCCTCCGCAGAGGCCATCTCGCCATGGCGCTCTTTCCCTCTGTTCCTCCTGCTCTTTCTTTTTTCTTCCCCGCAATCACTCTGGAGCACATGGGGGGAAAAAAGACAACATAGGGAAACACTTAGAGTCCCCAGATTTTGTTTTGCAGTAATTTTATTAGGAAAATATCTTGTTCATAATTACTGTTATGTGAAGCCGAATTTCTTTAGCCATAAATATTGTCTTATTACAGTATGCGTCTCACTTTCTGCTGTGGCCACATTTTGTGTGTGCTTACTTCTTGTACACCGTATCCCCCCCACTGCCCTCCCCACAGTAACAGTATGCTGTATAGTTTTCTTCCACAGAAATTAGAGTCTGAAAAGCCGATACTAATACCATTTTTAATCAGTGCACTCTCGTTCACAGTTGGTCTCTGTGATTTGAAGTCATCTTGTTGATGGGTCTGCTCATGTTTTTCAGGCAGGGATTCCTCAGAAATGTTTCTATGATGAAAACCTGTAAGGTTTCTCCTCTGATGCACTTCTTAAGTGATGTCTGTACAGAGCCGACTTTCCAATAGTGTGATGCAGAATCAGGCATCCTGACTGGAGCTAGCTGGCTTCTGCTGTGCCATCTCCTGTAATGGGTGATGTTAGATAGGCCATTTAACCTCTCATCAGACTTCATTTTCTCTGCAAATGGATGTATAGTATACTACCATTCGATGAGATAATGTGTGTGAATGTACGTGATAAGGTAAAATGTTGGTCCACTAAGCAAAGATGATTCTTTAAAAAGGATCTGTTGCCACGGAAGATAAACATGTATGTAGGGATGACATATATGTGGATTGAGTACTTCCAAGAACAGTGAGAATGCAGCAGGAGGAGGGTACAGAGAAGTGTGCAGGAGATGCTGGGGGCAGGGGGGAGGTGAATCTCACCAGAATCTGTATTTGAGAATAGGATGTGATTGCATATCTTAGGTGGAGGCAACCAAGTTTACAGTGTAGTAAAGTTCGCAACTTGGACTGTGAAATGACAGGTCAGGCGTAGCTCTCCTACAGTTACCTCAGTGTACTTCATGAGCAATTCTTCCCAACCTAAAGTAACCCCACCAATGGAGTCCTTTTCTGGGTTCAGTCACCCAGTATAAACATTTCAAAGTAACCTGTGTAGAGGCTGATGAATGTGTGGTTTGTGAAAGACTGTTTCTGTTTCCTTTGCCCTGGCCCAAGAATGCCAGGGTACAGAATCCTCTGAGATGCTCCATCTCATTCTGTGGCCTCCTCCAGCTAGCTTCTGAATACTGCTGTAAGGTATCCGTCGCAGTGTGGGTGGGCACTTAGGAAGCAATTTCTGTTTGTAACCAACCTTTCCCCAAATATCAGGGCTGGAAGTGGATCTAGTTCACTGGTCAGCATCAGCTTTTCCTTTCACTTTTCTTTACAGATACAGTCTGGCAGTCTTGGCCAGAGAAGGAATACGATTAAACCACTGAGAGCTGGATCTTGTCTCTGGGGGCAATGAAGATGCCCTAAAAACACTCAAGAGAAAGCTGGGCTGGATCTGGTTTTTTTGTTTTTTTGTTTCTTTGTTTGTTTGTTTGTTTTTGAAAGAAACCCTGAAGGAGACGTAGGTAAGAGATTTACTTCCTATTGTAACTATTCCTCATTGGAGATGGTGAGGCACATTTGCAATGTGCCCCATAGGAGGATCAGCCTTCACTGTATTCTGGGGCTCCCTGGGCTCTGTCAGCATTGGGCAAGCCCCTAATCCCTGGTTTGAGGCTAGAAGCCAAAGCTACAACCTTCTTGCCCAAAGGCAGTGGCAGAGCCAACTGAGCCACATGAAGATGAATGCAGCACAAGGTCCCGGGTCTCCTGGTCCGTCCAATTACTTGCAGCACAGATTTGTGTAAATCTCAGCTGCAGCGATTGCAGCCTTCCTTTGAAGTGTGTGATCTGTGCATCTTTGGTGCTCTGGGAAAGTGCCTGACTGACAGGATCTCCATCCAATGCCTGAAGACACATCGATATGGGCATAGCCTCTTAAGGAAGTGCACAGTTTTTCAGTGTGGGCTCCATCAAATACACAAATGAACCTGGATGGTCAGGATTGAACCTCCATTTTCTCAGAACGTGACTTTTGGAGAGGGGTCCCTGGTGGCTAATTTGCACTTATTTTCATTTGAAACTGGGTAACTGATTCAAATCTTCATTTACTTCTCAGAAAAGGAATTTGGCCTACCCAACATTTGGCCTTGAGAACATTTTCTTGTTTAAAGTGCTTCTGTCCAGTCTTTAAAAACAGACTCCCTGGCTTTTATCCTTACATCCTTACATACATACATACATACATACATACATACATACATACATACATAAAATATATTACTTTTATTTGTGTAAAATACCTTTTTTAGTTTTTTCCTTAATCCTGTCTTGCTTTTGCAGCTACACTTAAACTCTGAATGAACAGTTAGGACAGAGAATTCAGGAGGCCCAAGAAGCCAGGACTAACAGTTTAGGCTACAGAACTGTCATCTGGCTCAACTGAACACTTTTATTTGGCAAAATAAAGCTAATTACCTTATCTGAATTTACTTAAAGGCCCTGTAAACCCCCTCTGCCAATGATAGATCTTAAGCCCTCTTCCCTTAGGTTGAATTGGCAGAAAGCAAAGCACAGAGATTAATTACTCTTCTATCAGTTTTCCAGGATAACATTTAGATTGCTTTACTTTTCATTACAAGAACCAGAAGAACCTGGGTGAAACTCCGCTTTCCTATGGTAAACTGCCGCGCACACCTGTAAGAGGCTCCCAACTGATGATCTTAAGACTTTGCTCTTTTTTTAAATGTGTATGGGTGTATTGCCTGTGTGTGTGTGAGTGCACCCATGCCATGCAATGCTGCGGAGGTCAGAAGAGAGCTTCGGATTCCCCTGGAACGGGAGTTAAGGATGGTTTGTAGCCGCCATGTGGGTGCTGGGAATCAAACCCGGGTCCTCTGCAAGAGCAGTCAGTGCTCTCAAGCGCTGAGCCATCTCTCCAGCCCCCAGCCTTCACTCTTACAGGGTTCCATGCTTGTCCCCCAGTAGTCTGTAGTTCATGACAAAGCCTTCATTTCATGCTTAAACTTTTCCTATGTGAGGCTTCCACGTTGTCTGTGTTAACTAGTTTTTGACTGCAGGGGCACACAGAGCTCTTATCCTTCTCTTGGGGCCTCTGTATAGAAGCTCAGAGCCAGGCAAGTATTCCCAGGACTCACTTCCTGGCTTCACTCAGCCTTCTACTCAGATGGCACATACACGCACACACACACACACACACACACACGCACACACACACACACACGCACACACACACCGCTATCATTGCCTGGCATGTTTTTTGTACTCACTAACTTTCTTTCTTCCTGGAACATAAGTCCCACGAGGTGGCCTCTTTATTTTGCTGTGCTCCACTGCGTTCAATAACCCTTGGTACATAAAAAATAAACTAGAAAGGTGTGTGACAATGAATGAATGTAAAATTTGAACTCTAAATTCGTCATCTATAATACTTCCTTTAAGGAAGATTATGAATAATTGATGTAAAGGTATCCAGCACACAGGAGATATAAGCAGTAGGTAGTCACCATAACTACGTTTGTCTATGCCTGCACTGAAAATGGAAATGTAGTGCAAGTCACATAATGCAGTTTTAGACTAAACATCTAGAAAGTAATACATTGACTTTAATAATATAACTTTCAAACCAAATATCCAAAATATAGCTAGCCCCCTGTTTCTATTGGATATTGGTTACAAAGCCTGAGGGTCTGAAAGTTCGAGGACGTTCATGTCCTTGTGTAGAGTGCTTCCGAGTTTGCATGTAACCTGTGTACTCTCCCATATAATTCATTTAAAATTTTTATTAACATGCATTCACAGTAAAAGTCATGGGCTTCATCATGGCATGTCCTTTGAAGAATATCGTGTACTTGTAGCACACTCCACCCCATCACCGTCTGCTGTCCTCCCTACTCCGTCCTCTTCCCAAATAGTCTTCTTATCTAGAGTCAGACTTTGAAAGAAAATATGTGACATTTGTCTTTCTAAGCTTGGTTTGTTTTGCTTAATATTACATCCAATTCCATCCATTTTCCTACAAATGATATAACTTTGTCCTTCTTTGTGTCAGAATAAGCCTCCATTCTCCGTGTATGCCACATTTTCAATATCCAGTCATCAGAGGATATTTAAGATGGTTCCATATCTTGACTGCTGGGGATAGAGCCACAGTGAATACAGCAGGTATCTCTGCAATATTCTGATTCACACTCCTTCTAGTATATTCCCAGGAGGGCTATGGCTGGATCATAGGTAGATCTGTTTCCAGTAGTAGGTAGTTTAGTTTTTTTGAGGATCTAATTTATATTTCCACCAGCAGTGTTTAAGATACCATCTCCCCACAGATCCTTGCCAGCATTTGCTGCTGGGTTTTTTAAATTTTATTTTTTCCACTTAAAGATCACTATTCTGATTGGGGTGAGATAGAATCTCAGTGTAGTTTTTTATTTCAGTTGTTTTTAATTGATTCTTTGAGTATTTCATACAATGTATTTTGATCATATGCAGAACCTCTCCCTCATTTCCACTCTTACCTTAATATTCTCCCCCCATCAGACTTCAAGCCCTCTATTAATGTTTTAAAGGCCTATCAACTCTAACTTGTTTTTCTCAAATGCTCTTGAATGTGGGTTCATCCCCCGGAGCCTGGTTATCCTACCAGGTGTCACCCCCTGGAAGAAAACTGACTCTCCCTTTCCCAGCAGCTATCGATTGCAAATAGTTCATCAGCTCCAGCTGGGGCTTCTTGTCCACCTCCCCTGTTTTTGCTGGGTTTTTGTCTGACTTAGGCTTGCCCAGGCTCAGTGCATGCTGTCACAAGTGCTGTAGGCCCATATGTGCAAAGGCCCTGGTGTGTTCTGGAAAATATGTCATCCTTGTATTTATCCACTCCCTCTGACTCCTACAATCGTTCTGCCCCCTCTTCTGCAATGATTCCCAAGGCTTGGGGGGAGATGGTATGAGATGGGTGTTCCATTTAGTGCTGAGCAGTCCTCAGTCTCTTATTCTCTGCAAGCAGACCAGTTATAGGTCTCTGTGTTATCATTGTCGGTTGCTAGAATAACCTTCTCTGGTTGAGAGTTGAGAGATTTACTAACCTGTGAGTCAACAATAAGTCATAAGGAGTTGGTTTAATACTATGTCCATTTAACAGAATAGTAGGAGGTTTTCCCCTAGGACCTGTGGCCTGTCTAGCCATAGGTTCTTGACCCTGATAATAGTGCCAAGTATAGGGTACATCTTGTGAAGTGGGCTTTAAATCCAATTAGAACACGGTTGGTTACTCCCATAACATTCATGCCACCATTGTACCAGTGGGGATATCTTCCCAGGCTAGGCATTACTGTAGCTCACAGGGTTCATAGCTGGGTAAGGTTGATGATTAATTTTCTTCTCCAGTAGTGTGCATAGCACCTTCCGGGACTATGAAAGCTAGCCGGTAGAGATGAAACTTTGAGGCAGTATCAGCTTGATTTCTCCTTGTTTGTTCTAGGACTCATGTATGTAGTATCTTCAGCAATGGGGTCTTAGCATCAAGGTCTGGGATATAACAAAAGCAATATCAATAGTCAGCATTGCTGAGGGTCTATGGGACCCCTTGGTCAACAACTCCAAAAGAGGGGATCCATTCCTGGCATTGGTCTTTTTATTGTCTACCTGTGGTATCTGGTAGGGCATTGTCCCAACATTATATATGTCTCTCTCTCTCTCTCTCTCTCTGTGTGTGTGTGTGTTTTAAGAAGCTTCTATAGTAGTAGGTTTTCATATGGCCTATTCAGAAGGTCATCCTCTTACTCAAACCCATCCTCTACCCTGCCCTCCTATTCCCAAGTCCTTTCTATTTCATGACTCCACTCTTCCCTGGTATCACTGCATCCTGTTTCTCCTCACTTGAAGCCCCCCACATATAGCCCCTTACTAATTTCCTGACTGCTACGGATTTTCCAGTTGAAACACATACATATAAGGATTCAAAGCTAGCATCTACTTATGAGAGAGAACATACAATGTTTTTGTTTCTGGGTCTGGGTTGCCTCACTTATGATGATTGTTTCCAGTTCACTCATTTACCTATGAATTTAATAATATTTTTCTTAACAGGTGAAGATAATATTCCATTGTGTAAATGTATTACATTTTCATTCTCCATGTCGGTTGATGGACGTCTACATCGTTTCCATTTCCTGGGCATTGTAAATAGAGCAGCAATGCACATGGATGAGCAGTTATCTTTGTAACAGGATACAGAGTCCTTTGGGTATAGCCCAAGAGTGATATGGCTAGATCATGGGGTAGATATATTTCTAGTTTTTGAAGAATCTTTACACTGGTTTCCATCATGGCTGTACCAGTTTGCACTGCTACCAGTCGTGAATAAGTGTTCCCTTTACCCCACATCTTGCCTGCTTTGTCGTTGTTTGGTTTTTGGATCTTCCCATTCTGACTGGGGTAAAATGAATTCTCAAAGTAGTTTAATTGTATTTCCAAGATGGCTAAAGATGTTGAATATTAAAAAAAAAATATTGCTTTAAATCTCTATGAGATGGAGGCCAGCCTGGTCCATATAGTGAGTTCCAGGCTTGTTGGGGCTGTAGGGAGGGAGACCCTGTCTCAAACAAAACAAAACAAAACAAAACAAACAAAACAAAAATGTTCTGCATGGTTGCATAAGCCTTTAATCCTAGCATTTGGAATGCACAGGCAGGTAGACATCCTTGAAATTGAGGCCAGCCTGGTCTACATATCAAGTTCCAGGCCAGCTTGGACTAGAGAGAGACTGTATCTCAAAAATAAATAAGTAGGGGACCGGAGAGATGACTCAGCGGTTAAGAGCACTGGCTGCTCTTGCACAGGACCCAGCACCCACGTGGCTGCTAACAACCATCTGTAACTCCAGTTCCAGGGGAATCCGATGCCCCCTCCTGACCTCCATGGGCATTGAACAACATGGGTGCACTTATATATATGCAGTCAATACACTCATACGTATAAAATAAAAATAACGAAATATTAATAAATAAATGGAATAAATATTTCTCAGCCATTTGCATTTCATCTTTTTATGTTGAAATTTTAATTGAATTTTTGTGCATTTCATACATCTTGAACATATTTAGACCCTGTCTTCTCTCTCTACCCCTGCATTCTGTCATATAAAAGTTTGTGTCCTGAAATGTCCCTTGGTGTGAGTCTACCCATTGGAGCCTGGTCAGCCTATCTTGCATCACTCCCTTAAAGAAGACCAGCTCGCCCTCACCCAGCAGTGATCAGTTGTCAACAGTTCCTCAGCTGAGGTTGGGGCTACTTCCCCATTTCCCCACTTCTATTGCTGTTGTTTTTTCTGGTTTGAGTTTGCATGGGCCTTGTGCATACTGTTACCACTGTCGTATAAGCAAGTTCCCTTGTGGTCATCCACCATGACAGGCTCTTACAATCTTTCCACCCTCCTCTTCTTCAATGATCCCTAAGCTCTGGGTGGCAGAGATTTAATATAGGAGTCCTGTCCAAGGATATGGACTCTGTAGTCTTTTTATTATGTACATTTAGGCCAGTTGTGGCTTTCTGTGTTAATCACCATCTGTTGCATGAAGAAGCTTTGCTGTTGAGAGTTGAGAGATCTACTAATAGTCTCTATACCCCCTGTTCCACTACATTTTCTCTTTCCTGCTCTTTGTTTGACCCGCCCTCACTCTCCCAGGGTCTCTCAGGGTCTCATGCTCCTGACGCAGGTGGACAAACTGGCATAATACCTTTTTTTTGCGCAGCAGGAACTGTACTTACTGAACCATCTCCCTGACTCCTATAAGGACTTTTTGTTTGGTCTTTTTTTGAGATGGCCTCCTTGTAGCCCTAGCTGTCCTGAAACTGACTATGTAAACCAGGCTGGCTTAGAACTCACAAAGATCTGCCTGCCTCTGCCTCCCAAGTACTGGGATTAAAGGTGTGTGCCACCATTTATCTTGGGTTTTATCGTGGTTTATATGATAGGGAGGGAGGATTTACAAAGAGACTTAGGCATTCCAGCCCCACCCACGGTTTCCATTAGCTTTTGCCCACCATCTGTGGATGCCCCTTCTAGCTTCCACGCCTGCAGGACACCTCTGCCATTGGCCCCAGATCCTCTTCCTGTCCAATCTCACCATGGCTAGCTCTGCTGTGACTAGGCTCCACCCTCCTTCCCAGGGTGCCCTGCACTCGCTCAGGCTTTTTGGAGGAATAAGTGGTTTCCAGGCTACATCCACTATGTTCCCTGAGCCTTATGTTTAGAGGTTGCATTATAGATGTGTCGCCTACGACTGTGCATTTTACAGATACTTATTCTCTACGTTTAACCAATTGTGGAACTCTGTAATAGTCTGTATCTGTTGCAAAAAGAAGCTTCTTTGATGAGTGATGCATTTCATCTTTTGAGAAGTCTGTTTAGTTCCTTGCCTCCATTTTTAATTGGGTTGTTTTCTTGATGTTTAGTTTTTGGAGTTCTTTGTATATTCTAGATACTAACCTTCTGTAAGATATAACTGGTAAAGGCTTTTATCATTCTGTAGACTGCCTCTTCACCTGAATGACAGTGTCCTTTGCTGTACAGAAGACTTGTTGTTGTGAGATCTTATTTGCCAATTGTTGTTGTACTGCTTGTGCTACCAGGATTTTGTTAAGAAAGTCCTTTACTGCACCCCTACTTTCTCCTTTATCAGATTCAGTGTATCAGGTCTTATGTTGAGGTCCTTGATCCATTTGGACTTGAGTTTTAGGTAGGATGAGAGTCAGAATCTATTTTCATTTTTCTATATGTAGCTATCTAGTTTGATCAACACTATTTGTTGAATATGTCCCCTTTCTCCAATGTGTGCCTTTAGCCCCTTTATCCAAAATCAGATGACTGTAACTGTGTGGACTTATATATGGGCCCTCCATTCTATTCTGTTGATCTATGTGTCTGTTTTTATGCCAGCGCCATGCTGTTTTTATTACTATAGTTCTGTAGTATAATTTGAAATTGGGATGGTGATACTTCCAGCTTTTTTCTTTTATTGTTCAGTATTGTTTTTGCTAAAGAGAGAGAGAGAGAGAAAGAGAGAGATTGACCTTATGAAATTTGAGATTATTTTTTCAATTTCTGTGAATAACTGTGTTGGAATTTTAATGGGCATTGTGTTGAATCTCTAGGTTGCTTTTGGTAGAGTGGCCATTTTCACAATACTAACCCTACCATTCCATGAGCATGGGAGGGCTTTCCATCTTCTGGTATCTTCTTCAATTTCTTTCTTCAATGTCTTAAAGTTTTTATTATACAAGTCTTTCATTTCCTTGTTTATATTATTCATATATACATTTGAGGCTACTGTGAATGGGATCATATCCCCAGTTTCTTACTCAGTATGTTTGTTGTTGGTACAGAGGAAGGCTACTGATTTTGTGCCAACTTTGGATTCTGCTACTTTGCTGAATGTGTTTATCTAGGAGTTTCCTGGTTGGGTCTTTAGGGTCTGTCATGTATAGAATGATATCATCTGCAAATAAGGATACTTTGACTTCTTCCTTTATGATTTGTGTCACTTTTTTATTTATCTAGATGAAACTTGAAGCACTGTGTTGAACAGGAATGGAGAGAGTGAACACCCTTGTCTCAGTCCTGATTTTAGTGGAAATGCTTTTTTTTCTCCATTTAGTAGGTTATTGGCTGTGGGCTTGCTGTATATTGCCTTTATTATGTTGGGGTATGTCCACTGTATCCCTATATTCTCCGTGACTTTTATCATGAAGGGATGTTGAACTCTATCAAAGGTCTTTTCTGCATCTAATGAAATGATCTTATGGTTTTACATTTATTGATTTACCTGTGTTCAACCATCACTGCATTTCTAAAATGACAATGACTTAGTCATGTTGGATAATCTTATTATGAACTCTTGCATTTGGGTTACAAATATTTTATTCATATAAAATATATGGCCAGGCTGATCTCAGTCTCACAAAGATCTGCCTACCTCTTCCTCCTAAGTATTGGGATTAAAGGTATGTGCCACCATGCCTGACTTACTGAGAATTTTTGGGTCTATGTTCATCAGAGAGGTTGGCCTCTAATTTTCTTCTTTTGTTGAATCTTTTGTTGTCTGGTTTTGGTGTCAGGGTAATACTGGCATCATAAAAATAATTTGAAAGTGTTCTTTCCTTGTCTGTCTTATGGAATAACTTAAGGATTATTGGTATTACTCTTTGAGTATTATTGAGGAGTATTGGTATTAGTTCTTCTAAGGTCTAGTAGAATTCTGTGCTATATCCATCTTGTCCTGGACTTCTTTTTTCAGTTGGGAGATTTTTGATGACTGCTTCTATCTCATTGGGCATTATGGGTCTATTTAAATTGTTTATTCCATCTTGGTTTAATTTTGGTAGGCTGTATGTATCCAGAAGTTCATCCATTTAGAGTTTCTAGTGTATTGAAATACAGGTTTTTAAAGTTGCTCTAAGGATTTTCTGAACTTCCCTTATATCTGTTGTAATGGTTCCCTTTTCACCTCTATTTTATCAGTTTGTTCTTCCTTCTCTCTCTTCTGGTAAATCTGGCTAAAGTTTTGTCAATCTCGTCAGTCTTCTCAAGGACCAAATTTTTGTTTCATTGATTTCCTTTTTATTGCTTTTTTGTTTGTTTCTGTTTAATTAATTTCAGCCCCGATTTTGATTATCTCTTCCTTTTTGCATGTTGTTTGTTCCTGTTTTTCCAAGGCCTTCCTGTGTATCATTGTTATTACTATGAGATCTTTCCAGTTTTTTGATGTGGGCACATAGTGGTATGAATGTTCCTTTTAGGACCACCTTTATTGTGTCCCATAGATTTTGATATGTTGTATTTTCATTTTCTTTAAAAACATTTTTTCATCTATTTGGTTTTTTTTGTTGTTGTTTTTATTTTTTATTTTTATCTTTTGAGACAAAGTCTCCTTATAGCCCCAGTTGGCCCTGTAGACCAAGCTGTCCTTGAACTCATAGAGATCCACCTGCCTCTGCCTCCTAAGTGCTGGGACTAAAGATGTGCACCACCATGCCTGGTTCATTTATTTGTGTTTTATGTGTATGATTGTTTTGCCTGCAGTTATATATGTGTACCACATTTATGTGGAGGCCAGAAGAATACCCGTGGAGGCCAGAAGAAAGCACTGGATCCCCTGGAGCTGGAGTTAGAGATGGTTGTTACCCACCATGTGGGTGCTGAGAACCAAACCTGGGTCCGCTCCAAGAAAAGCAAGTGCTTTTAACCTCTGAGCCATTTTTTCAGCCTCTTGGGTTTTCATTTTCCTTTAATCATAGGAATTATTAAAATTTCCTTCTGCTTTCTTCCTTGACCCAGTTTCCGTTCAGTAGTGTGTTGCTGAGCTTCTATGAGTGTGTGCACTCTACAATTCTTTTGCTGATGTACAGCTTTATTCCCCTTTATAGTCAGATAGAATGCAGGGTGTTATTTCAGTTTTCCTAAATTTGTTGAGCGATGTTTTGTGCCCTAAATTTGGGATTTAGGTCCATTTGATTTATGAAGTCATTTAACTTAAGGGCTTCTTTATTCAGTTTTTGTCTAGGTAACTTGTTTATTGATTAGAGTGGACTATTGAAGATACCCACTATCACTGTGATGAAGTCAAGCATTGATTTTCGATTTAAAATTGTTTGGGTGTGCTTGTGTTTGGTGCATATATGTTTAGGTTTGTAATGTATTCTTGATGGATATTTCCTTTAATGAATATGAAATGTCCTTCCCTAACTCTTCTGACTAATTTTAGTTTGAAGCCTGTTTTGTCAGATATTAGAATAGCTACACCTGCTTGTTTCTTAGTTCTATTTCTTGGAATTCTTTCTCCTATCTTTTTACCCTAAGGTGGTGTCCAGTGCTGATGGTGAGGTATGTTTCTTGAAGGCAGCAAAAAGATGGATCCTGTTTTTTAATGAAATCTGTTAGTCCATGTCTTTTTACTGGGGAACTGAGACTGTTAATATTGAGGGTTATTACTGAATAGTGCTTATTGGTTTCTGCTATGTTGTGGTGGTGGTTTCTTCTCACACATCTTCTTGGTAATGTCTAGAATTGTTCATTTATTTCTTGTGTCCTCTTGAATGTGTTTAATCACTTCAGACAGAAGTATTCTTTCTAGTATGTTCTATAGAATTGGCTTAGTGAGCATAAATTCCCTAAATCTGTTTTTATCACAGAAAAATTTTTTTCTTTTTAAATTTTTTTACCTTCCCAGAATGTGATTTTTATCTCTAGAAGTTCAATTAGGTGTTTTACATTTTCCATAGGACACAGATGAAGGCACAATGGGACTGTAGAAATAATAGAAAATTGGTGGAAAACCTCTTGGTGCTTGGAAATGAGAAAGGTCCAACATCAGGCATGGGTGCCCAGGACCACATGTGGAGTTAAGATCACAGCTGTCCATCAAGGGAGGTGGGAAGTCCATTCTTGAAAATCAGTCCTCCCAAGACTAGAATCTGCCAATGCCAGAAACTTCCCCTTTCCCCAGCATAAGGCCAACACAGAGGGAAAAGCCACTGCCATATACAACCTGGGACCTCAAGGGAAGACTTTATGGGAACCTTAGCCTCTCAGAGAAGACCGAAACTGCTGCCCAACATCGGGAAGTCCTCTATCCTCCAGTCTGCTCCACCATCAGCCTACCACCAGAGGAATGTGGAACCATGGCTAACATTGGGGACCATAGTTTGGGTTCAGGGGAGGGAACCACAGCTCCAGCTCATGTGATGGGACCACAGTTGTGGTTTATAAGAGAGGATCACAGCTCTAGGTTCACAGGAGGGGATTCTTTCTCTTTTGATTGCAACTGATAGTTTTGCTGAGTATAGTAGTTTGAGCTGGTGTCTGTTCTCTTTTATGACTTGTAGGATATCAGTCCAAGCCCTTCTGATTTTCATAGTAGCCACTGAAAAACCAGGTGTTATTTTAATGGGCTTGCTGTTATACTTGACTTGATCATTCTCTTTTGTAGCTTTCAGTATCTTTTGTTCTGTACATTTACTGTTTTGACAGTTCTATGATGTGGAGAGTTTCTTTTCTGTTCCTGTCTACTTGGTGCTCTGTGTGCTTCTTGTACCTTGGTAGTTGTTTCTTCCCTTAGATTTAGAAATTTTTCTTATATGATTTTTTTCTGAAAATATTTTCTGTGCCTTTGACTTGGGTCTCTTCTCCTTCTTCTGTATCTGTGATTCATATGTTTGGTCTTTTTACAGTGTCCCAGAGGTCCTGCATGTTCTTTTCCTGTCTTACTTTCAATCTAGCATTTTCTTTGACTAAATGTTCTATTTCTTCTGCCTCATCTTTGACATCTGGTATTCTCTTTCACTTGATCCAGTCTGTCAGTGGGGCTCTCCTATGAGCTTCTTATCCTGCTTCCTTGTGGAAGACAGGCTTGAGCCTAGGGTGAAAGTCTTATTTACAGCCATACAGCAGGCCTGAGGCAACGACCCGACCACTGGAGCCACAAGGAACGCCTTGTGACATTTGCTCCCATTGGCAGATCATGAGGCTGATTCCTAGAGCTCACCACTCCCTAATCACCACCCTTGGAATTCCAAATTGCAACACTTAGATATTGCAACAGTCAGGGTCACGTGGTTTCTAGGAATCCAGGCTCTGTAATCTGAAACCCAATATGCTAATGAGGCATCCTACCCGCTATTCTGTGATAGGATATTAAGTCTGTTATCCTAATAAGGTATCCTACTTGCTGTGCTGTGATAGGACCACCACCCTTATATAAGCTTGTGCTTTCCTGCAATAAAGTAGACTTGTGGCCCTGAACCTGGTCTCCTGTGTCTGAATGTGCCTCCGCTGACACAGTCTCCTCACCAGCCCTGAGGTCCAGGACTGGGCAGAAGTGGTGACGACAGGAGGCAGCACAGGGCAAGCAGAAGAGCTGCCTCAGCACTGGGTGAGCAGAAGAGCGACCTCAGCCCAGGGCAGGCAGAAGAGCGGCCTCAGCCCAGGGCGAGTAGAGGAGCAGCCTCGATGCCTGTGAGAATGAAGGAGTGGCACCCATGAGAACGGAGGAGCGGCCACCACTGGCGGTGACCGCACTTCCTAACTCCATTTCAAGTGTTGTTTCGCTTTGGCTTTTCTTCAGAGATTCTATTTATTGAATTCTAATTTTATGTCTTGAATTATTTTGCTTATTTCATTCAGCTGTTTTGTATGTATTTAAAAATATTTTATTTATTACTTTTATTTTATATGTATGAGTGTATTGCCTGCATGTAGGTAGGTGTACCTGTGCTGTGCAGTGACCCCAGAAGCCAGAAGAGGACAGATTCCCCTGGAGTTACAGACGGTTGTTAGCTGCCATGTGGGTCCTCTGGAAGAGCAGTCAGCACTCTTAACTGAGCCATCTCTCCAGCCCAGTGTTTTGTGTTTCTGAAGTCTTCATTTAATCTTTTTTTCATATTCTCTTTGAGTTCCTTGAACATATCTGTAATTGCTATTTTGAAATCATTGTCTTGTGTGTTAGCTAGGTTGCCTTTCTTAGGAAACATTATGATGGGGGTGTTGCTAATTTCTGGAAGAGACATACTGTCTTGGTTATTTTTGCTGTTTGTATTTTTTTATATTATATATATATTATATATATATATTTTTTATGTGTATGAGTGTTTTGCCTGCATGTATGTAAGTGCACCACATACATGCAATGCCTACAAAGGCCAGAAGAGGGATCCCCTGGAACTGGAGTCATGGACGTTTGTCAGCCACAGTGTGGGTTCTGGGAACCAAACGCAGGTTCTCTGGAAGAGCAGTTTCTTGGTATGGATAGCTGATCTCACCTTTGTAGAGTCAATATTTTACTTTTTGTTTGCTCTTTCCCTGACTTGTCAGGTTGTGGCCCAGCCCAGTGGTGCTTGGTGTTCAGCCTTGTGGCCCTTCTGTGTTGATGTGTGAATGAGGTGTAAGAAATAGTCTCAGTTCAGCTAGGGATAGCTGCAACTTTTGAGCCTGAGGTTTCAGGACAGGCTGTATGTGGTCTCAGAATGGCAGGGTGGCTGCTAGATGAGCTCGTAGGTGGACAGGTTGGTATTGATTCTTGATTGCGTGGATGGGATGGTTCCAGTTCATTGGTGACCAAGAAAATGTGCAAATGTATTTCTTGAGTAGGTCTGTCTAGGCTAATGCATTGGTTGCACAATACCAGCTGTGCCTGGGCATGTAGGGGTGACTGCAAGAACAGGTAAAGTTTTGTAGAGCTGACCAAGCTGGACTGTGCAAAGGTGGTGTGACTTGACTAGGCCTTGGAGCTAGGATGGCAGACAGGAAATGCTGGAGTTGAATTCACTGGAGTGGCAGGTTGATGAGGAGTGGGGGTGAAAAGGTAATCTGAGCTAGGCCTGGGAGGGTGGGATGGTAGACAAGGAATGCTAGGGTTGTGGAACTCACCAGAGTGGCGGGTGCATGTGGTGCATGACCTGAGCTAGGCCTGGGAGATAAGACAGCAGATAGGGAATGTTCCACCATGTAGTTTTGATTTGCATCCTGATGGATAAAGATATTGAACATTTTTTTTATATACTTATTTGCCATTTGTACTTCATTTTTGAAAGCTGTCCATTCAGTTCATTTTCTTCATTACTGGTTAGATAATCTGAGATTTGTTCACTGTTTAATTTTTTGAGTTCTTTGTATGTTCTGGCTATTAATCCCCTGTGAGATGTGTACATCTGGCAGAGGTTTCCTTTCATTCTGTGTGCTGTCTCTTCACTCAGCTGACTGTCTTTGGCTGTGGAGAAGCTGCTCAATTTTATGTCTTCCCATTTTTCATCTCTTACTATTGGTTCCTGAGCTGTGAGAATCCTTTTCAAGAAGTCCTTACCAATGCCTAAGTCTTGAAGTATCTTCTCTGTATTTCCCCTGAGCAGTTTCAGAGTCAGGTCTCACATTTTTAATTGATTTTTTAATAGCATGAGAATAGGATATAGTTTTATTCATCTACAAGTGGATATCCAATTATCCAGCACCAGTTATTGAAGACTTTTTCCCAATGTATGTTTTGAACAGTTTTGTCAAGAATCAGATAACTGGGGCTGGAGAGATGGCAGTTATGGGTGTTTACTGATCTTTCAAAGGACCTGGGTTTGGTTCCCAGCACCCACATGGTGGCTTAGACACTCTCTCTGATCTCCCTAGTACATTATACATACATATATGCAGGCAAAAAATGTACGCATAGATTAAATCATTTAAAAAAGAATCAATTAGCTGTAGCTGTATGTATTTGTGGGTCTTCTCTACCATTGGTCTGTCTCTGTTTTTCTGTTACTGTAGCTCTCTAGCATGATTTGAGATCGGGTATTGTGATGCATTGCTCTTTTTGCTCAGGATTGCTTTGCTATTCAGGGTCTCCTGCACTTCTGTGATATTTTTAGGATTTTTTTTTCAATTTCTCTGAAGACTGTCACTGGAAATTTTTATGGGAACTGCATTGAATCTGTAGATCACTTTCAGTATCATAGCCATTTTCTACAATGTTAGTCTGCCAGTCCATGAATGGGAGATCTTTCTATCATCTGTCATTTCAATTCTTTCTTCTGGGTTTAAAAGCTTTATAGAGTTTTTTTTTTTTTAATTTTCTTTGTTAGGGTTATTCTTAGGCATTGTTTTTCAGATTATTGTGAATGGAACTTATTTTTTGATTTTTCAGTGTTATTTGTGTTAGCGTATAGAAAAGCTGCTAATTTTTATATATTGACTTTGTATTATACTTTGCTGAAAATGTTTATCAGATCTAAGGGCTTTCTGGTGGAGCCTTTCAGGTCTTTAAATATAGGATCAGATGGTCTTATCTGATCATTTCACTTCTTTGCTACTTGCATCCTTTGTATTTATTTCTCTTCCCTTATGATGTAGCTAAGACTTCAAGGGCTATTTTAAACAAATGGTGAGTGTGCACACCTTTGTGTCACTCCGGACTTAAAGGAAATGCTTTCCAGGCTCCTCATCTAGTACAACATTGGCTGTACATTCACTGTAGATAGCCTTCATTATGTTAAGGTGCCTTCCTTTCTTCCTAGTTTCTTTAGGGCTTTTATCATGAACGGATGTTGAACTTTACCATCTACCTCACCTACTTGTTAAAATCATGTGATTTCTGTCCCTGACTCAATATATGAACTGTATTAACACATTGACTTAAGTACATTGAACCACCCTTGAATCCCAGAATGAAGCCAACTTGGTTACTCCCATGCCCTTTAAATCAGCTTTATATTGCTTATAACATGTAGCAGGATATAATTGCTATATAAATAGCTGTTATATTGTATTATTTAGGGAGTAATAAGAAAACAAGTCTGTACATATTCAAGACAAACACAATTTAAAAATATTTCCATCTATTATTGGTTGAATGCTTGGCTATGCAGCCCATGGATACAGATGGTGGACTGTATTATCATTTTAAGTGATTATTATAAAACCTTACTAATGAAAGATTTTACATTTTTTATTATGTCTTTGAAATCTGGTTCATTGTTTACTTATACAACCTCATGTTGGACTGGCTCCATTTTGAGGGCTTTGTAGCATGTACCTTAGCTCTCAAGCACACTGAGAAGAGCTGCCCGCCAGTCAACCCTTTAATGACAGGTTTTTTTGTTGATTCATCTGTGTATTCATCCATAGCACTTTTCACAATTCCTTCAAAACAGTTGATGATCAAAGACGTGTTAAAGAATATTATTACAATATATACTTTAGAAAATTGTGTGACTGTATGTATGAGTGCAGGACCCATGTGCCGTGGTTCGTGTGGAGAGGTCAGAGGACAGTTTTGGGAGTCATTTCTCATCTTCTATCTTATGGAGGTGGGGTCTGTCTTGCTTCCAAGGCTACACTGGGTATTCCAGGCTAGCTGGCCTGAGAGTTTCTGGATGGCTGTCCTATCTCTGCCTCCCATCTTGTGTAGGGAGGAGTTCTGGCCTTGTAAATGCACGTTACTGTGTCTCACTTCCTGTGTGTTCTGGGAATGGAACTCAAGTTGTTGGTCTTGGACTTGCACCTGCTGAGCCACCTCCCTGCCCCTAATGTATTCTGTTTTGTTTTGAAACAAGATCTCACTGTGTAGCTCTGGCTGGCTGACCTGGAACTCAATTATGTAGACCACACTGACTTTGAACTCACAGTGATCTGCTTGCCTCTGCTTCCTGAGAGCTGGAATTAAAGGTGTGCCTCACCAGCCCCGGCTCCAATGTGTTCTTTTTTTTTAAGATTTATTTATTTTTATTTTATGTGCATGAGTGTTTGGCTGCATATAGGCGTGTGCGCCATGTGCATGCCTGGTACCCGAGGCCAGAAGAATGTGTTAGATCCCTTGGAACTGGAGTTGCAGGTGATTGTGAGCTGCCATTTAGGTGCTAGGATTCGAACCCAGATCCTCTGGAAGAGCAACAAGTACTTTTGTTGCTCCAAGCCCTCCAGTGTTTCTTACGTACTGTTTTTCATGACCTTCTACTTCGTTAGATGGCAGAATATATTTTTGTGAACTAGATCAAGATTGCAATAATCTTTTATATTTTCTTATGTAATCCAGGCCGCCTCTTGCCTCAGCACTACAAGTCCTGATGTGCACCACCATGCCCAGCTTTTGTAATAATCATTTAAAAGTATTATAACAGTACTGTACTCATGAAAGATGTACATTTAATATTTGTGGTCCTGTGTGTTGCTAAATTGAGTATTTTTTCTACATTCTAAATAATAGACTTACCATTGTATATAACTGGAAGATTTTCTGTATTATGTATTCTAGGATTACATTCTTCTGTCCTATAAAACTGCCAAACTTGGGGGCTGGAGAGATGACTCAGCGATTAAGAACACTGTTCTTACAGAAGACCCGGGTTCAAATCCCAGCACCCACACGGCAGCTAAGAACTATCCGTAACTCCAGTCCCAGGGGATCCAACAGCCTCTTCTGACCTCCGCAGGCACTGCACGACACCAGTGCACTTACCTACATGCAGGAAACACACGCATACACATAAAATAAAAATAATAAATAAAATATTTTAAAAAACCTGCCAGACTCACAGCTTTCAGAATCATTCCTGATCAGAGGCTCTCAGGAAATCTATAATGTAGAGGATGCCTGTTCCTTCTGCAGAGGTTCACGTTCAGCTGTACTTTCTCAGCTGAGTCTTGGTATGTATGGGTTGGGCAGTGAATCTACTCTGGCCTGGGTCTGGAGTTTTCAGCAGAATACCTTACTAAAGCACTATCCTTAGATTTAGGCAAATGCTTTATAGATATGAAACTCATTTTCCCCATTTCAGAGATTTAAACTCTCATGAACTACGAGGATGAAGGCAGGCAAAAGAAAGCAGGGTCATTTCCTGGAAGAGACAGATAAAGACTTCTGGTATGCTAGGTGTGCACCCATAATCCCGGCACTTGAGAGGCCGAGGCAGGAGGGTTGTGAGTTTGTGGGCTGCATAGGCTGTATACCGTAACCATGTTTGAAAAAGGAAAAAAAGAGAAGACTCTTCTAAGGCCTCGATGTGCTTTTACAGCAGGGAACTATGCACGTGTATATGTCATTCCTTACTGTGACTTTTAAAATGACCTGTAAGGGCCAAAGAGATGGTTCATCAGGTAAAAGTGCTTGCTTCGAAGCCTAATGACCTGACCTGAGTTCAAGCCCCAGAACCCATTTAAAGGAGAGAGAGAGAGAGAGAGAGAGAGAGAGAGAGAGAGAGAGAGAGAGAATAATAAGTTTAAAATGGCCTATAGATTCTTTCATAAGAAATATAGAAGTTTGGGCTTGGTAGACAGCTCAGCAATGGATGGGGTGAAGATAAGGCGGATCCCTGTGGCTTCCTGGGCAGCCGAACTAAACTGATCGGTGAGCTCTAGGGGTATGAAAGATCCTGATTCAAAAATTAAGGTGAAGAGTGATTGATGAAGACATTCTGATGTCAATCTCTGTTCTCTTTGTGTGTACTCAAAGATGTTCATAGAAATGTAGCTTGTAACTTTGAAATGTCTACCTGTTCAAATTATACACAGATTTACTAAATAAATTCTTATATAGCCTCTTGGTGAAACACTATGCAATTATGAAAATGATAGTATGGGCTGGCAAGATGGCTCAGTGGATCCAAGACATTTGCTGTCAAGCCTGATAACCTGAGTTCAATCCCTGACTCCTGCAAGTTGTACCCTGACATCACATGCATGTTATGGTATACACACACACACACACACACACACACACAGAGATTTATACAGACACATACACAGACAATAAATGAATAAATCAATGAATAAAATGATGTATGATTATTTTTATACATACGAAAAATGTTAAGTGAGAAAAGATAGTTATTAGATAAGAGCACAGTCATGCCTCGTTTTAAAAATTCTGTCTACATATTTCTTGTTAGCATGTGGACTCTATATGCGAGCTGGATACTGCCTTGCTTATTGCAGTTATCTAGTGTCTAGAATAATTGCTGGCACCAAGTAGCACTCAGTGCCTGTTGACTATATCTGGAAGGACAGATACAAAATCCTATTTCTCCTTTGAGTTTTTTTATTATTACAGAATTTATATCAGATGTTCCAGCTTATTAAGGCAACATAAAATGTAAAATTCAGTAAGATTTAAAAAGAAGAGCAGATCCCAGGGAATTTGACACAATCACACACACGCACACGCACACGCGTGCACACACACACACACACACACACACAAGTTAAATCACCAAGGAAGAGGGTGAGGAAGCAGGGTCAGCTTTGAGCCACTGTGCCATAGCAAACACATTTTCATGGCTGCTTGGTGGCCATGCAGAGGTTAGTAATGGGGGTGGTGGATGATAACCACCCAGGTAGGCTTCTTATTTATTATTTTAGTGTGTGGGAGGGGGCGTGCACAACAGTGTCTGGTGTTGTTTCTCAGGTGCTTGTTCACTGTGTTTTTTTTTTTTATCATAGTTTTTCATTGGCCTGGAGCTTGCAGCTAGGCTAGGCTGACCAGTGGGCCCCAGCGATCTGCCTGACTCCACCTTTTGGCATAGGATCACAAGTGCATGTCAGGACACACAGCCTTTTAGTTTGGATGCTGGAGGTTAAACTCAGATCCTCATATATAGGAAGTACTTTACTGATTGAGAGATCTCCCTAGTCTTTTTTTT
>NW_008330297.1:2021086-2033761 GCF_000622305.1 Nannospalax galili | reverse complement strand
CCAGGCTGGTTTAAAACTCACTGTCTTCCTGTTGCCACCAAGTTCTAGGCTATTTATTTATTTATTTATTTTATTGTAGGTATATGTGGTGGTGGTGGTGGTGGTGTGTGTGTGTGTGTTTGCACATAACTGGGTGAATGTGTGTGCATTCATGCATAGAAGACTTGACATCCAATGTCTTCCTTGATCACTTTCCACTTTACTTTGATTGACAAAGGGTCTCTTGCTGAACTTGGACCTCACTGATTATGGTTAGTCTAGCTTGTCCTAGAGATCTCCTGTCTGCCTCCTAAGTGTTGGGAGTCCAGGTGGCTGTCACACTTGCCAGTCTTTACATGGGTTCTGGGGATCTGAACTCTGGTCCTTGCTTGCAGGGCAAATGCTTTATCAACTAAGTCATCTTCCCAGCCTGGACTTTTAAATTTTAAGTAAAATTTAAATACAGAAACAGAAAATGTCTTCATTGTACAGTTCAATGAGTTTTAATAATTGCATACACCTATGGACCAATAACTCCAATCATGATATGAACAGCAATCTCAAATGCTTCTGTGGAGTAAACTTTGATGCTGGTTGTGTAAGCATGTGTTGCTGTGAATCTGATGCTTCTTAAGATGGCTCTAAGCTACAGTTGTCATGATTTGTCATTTGCTATTTGCTGTTTTATTACTGGATGCTTTGAATATATCTCTTAAATTCTCTGTAATTTCACATCTGTACCTGAAGAACTTACCAGAGTATGCCTTTCTAGAAAATGTGTTCATCACATATTTTATAGGAAAGACAGAAATGGAAATCAGATTATTAATTTAGCATGTGAAGTGTTAAAACACCAAGTAAATTCAGTGAAATAATATGAATTACAAATTGTTCTTCAGTATAATAGATGAAATAATGTCAGTGACCCCAATGTACCTAGCAGGCAAAAGAGGTTTTGGCTACTTCAGACAAGGACATTTGGGAAAGAAGGCTGTGGGACCAAGTGATGAGCTGCAACTACATCCCAGAGACCTGGGGCTGTGAGGTTCTGGTAGACAGGGAAACATTGGGTATGAGCATAGATGGTGCATGCCCCGGCACATGCTTCCCAGGCTTAGCTGCTGTGCTGTAGTCCACACATACATGCTGTTAGACACAGAACAGGAATGTCTTTTGGCTAGAGCACAAACTCATACTAAAAAAAAATTTTTTTTTTCTGAATATCTTGTGTGGAAAATGTTAAAAAAAATACAACTGAGAGGTAGTCTTGAACTTTTTCCATCTTAGGAAATATGTGAAGTTCCTCTATCTCTGCATGAAAATAAGCCATCCACTTCCAGGATGGTAAACAGTTAATCAACTTAAATATTAAATAGGAGCTCGGAGGTCCATCCCAAAATAATCTGATCAATACATAGGTCAGAATTATCCGAAACAGGACTTTGAAAGAACTGAAAGATGGGTGAAGTCAGCTGGTTTCCCGCTAAGCATCCAAACTTCTTGGGTTACTCTAAGAACAGTCCAGAAAAGCCTTGTGTGCTGATGGGAATCAAAGCAGTGAACGGAGCAGCAGGGTCCCCCAGGCCCCATGCCTCTGAGCACTCTGATTCCGTGGGCTCGCATACCCCTGCCCTTCAGCCCTCCTGCTTTCTCATGGGCCTGCAGCATGTTGGGGTGTGAAATCACTTGGTAAACTGTTTCTACTGCTGTGCTATGAGAACGTCATAGTATGACCCCGGGAAATGGAGGGATTAGACCTGATAGGTAGGATGGTTTGGTGCCCAAAGTGGTGACTTGGTTGCCAAAAAGCCACTGCACGTGAGAAACACCATTGCACAGCACCTATGGAAATTGGCAACAATAAGTGAACTGAAAGTTAGGATCAAGATGATTGATGTCTTCGGGGACACCAATTGGACAGAGAGCGGAGATCTGCTCAGTTAAAATTTTAGAAGGGGAATTTATGTAACCAAATATTTTCTGTTGTCTCTCTACCTGTAAACCAAGATGGGTGCTTGCTTTCTACACAGGAAGTGATGCTCTGTGGTTATTTATATTCATTACTCCAACACCGGCAACAAAACGATCTTTCGGTGAAAATCACTGCTATGTTATCTATTTATTGGTTACTAAAATTTGAAAAATATTGAAAATCAAATGGACATTGTACATTAGTTACTGTGAATATTTCACCTCCTGCAGATGATTATAAAAAAACCCTCTACTCTGTTTCACTTAATGCATCAAGTAAATTACATTTTCTGCCTCTCATATTTGAATACAAGGCTGTTATCTCAGGGTTTCCAGCACTGTGGAAGAAACACATCATGAAAGTAACTATTTCAGTCACAGCTTCTCTTTCTATCCCCCCTTTTTTTATTAAGCAAGAACTAGGAAAAAAAGAAATAATAACAAGTATATTGTAGCTTGGGACCAGGTCCTGTGAACCTGTGCTCTCACGTCAGTTAACCAGGGGGTGAGTAATGCTGTATTTCCTTATAGCTTCTTTTAGTGTGAGATAAAAGAGAAATTCATAATCAAATAAAAGTTGAATTGTAAATGTTACAGCTAATTTATATAGTTAGACCCTCTGGATTATATTCCTATCTGACCAGGAACACAACACAAGATTTAATTTAAAAGGAAAGAGGGCCAGTTTCTCTTTTCATTTTGGTAACCCAATTAACACTGAGCCATGACTTAGTAATTACGTTGCCAGCATCACTGTGAACTGACAAGTGACTTGGACTTTACGTCTGTCCATTATGTTGTTACTGGATTCAAACAGAACTGACTTCATTCAGGTCGTTTAGAATTACTGCTCGATCCTCTTTTTCTTACGGTCTCCCTTGTCACTACCTTGCCTCACTGGTGCCTTACTAGAGAAGAGAGAGGGTTACTAATGTACATCCTGCAAGTCATTTATGTACTACATAAACTACATATAGAAGATACCCACCGTGAGTACTACACATACTATAGGATGTAAGCAATATTTTATTCCTGTTAAAAGTAAAGCAGAGGGCCAGGGATGTAGCTTAGCGGTACACTGTTCATTCTCCAGTACCACAAAAAAGAAACACATTAGCAACATCTGAAAATCAGTACTATTTACATCAAAAATCCATTTTTAAAATAGTAGAGCCAATAATTAAGTCAGTCATTAAATAAAACTTGTGAAGCAGGGCCTGGTAGTGCATACATGTAAACTCTGCTTCTCAGGAGGCTAAAGCAAAATGAGGCAAGTTCAAGGTCTGACTATTTGGATAGGTCTAGACCAAGCCCTGTCTCCAAAATAAAAAGTAGATATGCCCTAGGGAATAACAACCAAGGTTGTTCCTTAGCCTCCACACACTAGCACATACACGTGCACCAGCACACACATAAGCATGCGTACACACAACACAAAAGAAATAAAGGAACTCTGTTGAGTAAATAGATATAAGTCCTCAAGCTCCCAGCCTAGCCTAGAACTTGATGTGTAGCCCACAGGTGGCTTCGAACTCTCATTCCTTTTCCTTCAGTCTCCCAGTGCTGGGCTCACAAGCACGCACCGTCACGCTGGCTCGATGAGTCTATTCCTAAGCGATGTCTTAAAAGGTTCGTTTTCCAGTGGCCTGGTGTGAGTGAAGTGAGCCAGGATCCTCAGGATGGGCTCTATCTCCTGAGCTGCTTCAGGCCTCACAGTGTCTTCTGGGTTCTGGGGTGGGGGACCTTAACTTGGTGGTATGGAAGATGATTTTGAGAGGTTTATAGACCCAGAAGTAAATTCCTTTGACATGAATAACGAGAAAGCTATTTCCTTCCATCTCCGTTTAGTCCTAGAGTTAAGCCTGTGCTGGAGCCCTGCCCACATTTCTTCATCTTTATCAAGTTGGTGAGTTTCTGCTGGCTCTTCTTCTGAGCCTGAGGCCTTCTTTTCTACCCACAAGGGAGCCCAGGAGCGCTGGGCTCCAGAGATGAGCCTCCAACCGACATTGACAGCGGTTGGTATATAAACGCCCTGCTCTTACTTTCTGCTTAGGCTAAGGCTGAGCTGTGTTTGA
The DNA here is from genome assembly GCF_000622305.1 of Nannospalax galili. Classification (NCBI taxonomy): domain Eukaryota; kingdom Metazoa; phylum Chordata; class Mammalia; order Rodentia; family Spalacidae; genus Nannospalax; species Nannospalax galili. Next base: position 2,029,736 of record NW_008330297.1, on the reverse strand, counting down.
AGCTGGCTGGGGAGTTTCTGTAGGAATCTTGCTTGCTGCTCAGGGGGATCCCTGGCTCCACACCATTTCATTCATTGCCCTCCTGCCTTTCCCCACCTCAGTTCCCAGCTCCTTTACTCAAATGCCCATTTCTTTCACTAAGTAAACTACTAGCAAATGCATTCTTGTTTCAGAGTTTGGGTCTGGGGCAATCCAAACTAAGACAGTGTCTGTGAATCTTTAAGCATGTCTAGTGCTTGCTAATCTCTCTTTTTTACCAGATAGCTGTGTGTAGCCCCAGCCTAAGAAGCGTTGGGTTGTTGAGAGGCAGCTTTCTAGAATTAATTTCTTTTTTGTCATTATATTTATGTAATTACCTTCATTTTACTATACTTTTCTATTTACTATTGTGTTTAAAAGGTGAGTTGGCATAAATAAAACATGTTAAATAGTAGAGCCGGTGGTAAAAGGAGTTGGCAAGTCAGTGACTCAAGTGGCTTTGGGGAACACCCTGCCATTGACTCCTGGATCTTTGGAGGAAAAGGGAATTTCACGCCATGTTTCATGTGCTATCTTCACCAAATGGAAGCAGTAACATGTAGCAGCTGTATTGTTATTTTATGCCACATCCCTCATAAAGTTGGTATCTTCTGAGTTTAAATACTTGAGCATGTTGAATAAATATGTTGTATCTGCTTTTAAGTGTTCCATCTTGAAACGTTGCACCTTCTTCTTCCTCCCTTAGCCCACTCCTCTTTTCTAGGAACAGAAGAAAACGCAATCACCCATAACCCTATCAGGGAGGAATAATTATTGTTGGCATTGCGTTATGTTGCCTTCCTGTTTGCTTCTAATAATATATGTAAATGACACACAGAACTCACTGCAGTGGACCTCCCTCCTTGATGACAAAACCAATTTCCCTTGAGTCAGATTCCCTATCACAGCAGTGTCGGAAGCCATGGTCCGTTCCTCATGTCCTCTGCTGCCCTGTTCCTCCTCTGTAGAAGCCTCCTCTTCTGTCTTCCCAGAAAGTCATCTTAGCCCTGCTCACTCTCTGGCTCCCTCAGAGCAAGGCCTCTTGCATGACATGATCTCCATGTGCACTCGAGCTCAGCAACATTTCTCTCCTGAGTGCTCAGCCTGGGAAATCCTGTCCATGCCCAAGATTAGATTCATAATTCCCCCATAAACTTGTGGCACTCCTTTGTTAATTTCATCAACATAAGCTCAATACAGGTCATCACATATATACATATACATATACATAATATATCTTGATCATATCCACCCCAATGCCATTTCTCTTTACCTCCTTCCCCTTCCCCAACATGCATCTTCCCCCCACCTTCATACCCTCTTCTTTTTTAAAAATAATTTTGATTTATGTTTTTATAACCCACTGAGTCCAGTTAGCGCTGCCAGTAGGTATATGGGTGTGGGGCCATCCGTTGGAACACAGACAACCTACAAGTGGCCACATCCTCCCCAAAAAACTACTCTCCCTTCTCCCTAGCAGCCATCACCTGCCAATAGCATCTCAGCTATGGGTGGGGCCTCAGAGCCCCTCCCCCTACATGCTGGAATTTTTACTGGCTTGATCTTGTTCAGGTCTCATGCAGGTAACTTTGGGTTCATGAGTGCAACAGCCACAATGTCATGTGCAGAGGACAGCATTTCCCAGCATTACGCAGCACACTCCTCTCATCCCCTGCCCTCCTGTCTAGCTCTTCAACTCCATCATTCTTTTTTTTTTTTTTTTTTTGAGACAGTCTCCCTATAGCCCCAGCTGACCCAGAACTTGCTTTGTAGACCAAGCTGGCCTTGCTCTCTCAGAGAGATCTGTCTGCCACTGCCTCTGCCTCCCAAGTGATGGGATTAAAGGGATGCACTACTATGTCTGGTGCCCCTTATCATTATTGATTCCCTTCCCTGTCACCTGAATCAATGAGAAGGAGCCTAATGCACCTAACAGGCCTGGTGCACACTCTGGTCCTCTGTCTGAATGAAGGACTTGCTCTCTCTCCTGGGGAGTCTTCCTGCCTTCAGTCATCCTATACCTGATGCCCAGAGTTTTTAATACAAAATCTGATTATGATCCTTTCTTACTTAAAGCACCATTCAATGAAAAGTTAAGAAACACCAGGTGTGGTGGCGCACCCCTTTAATCTCAGCACTTGGGAGGGAGAGGTAGGTGGATCTCTATGAGTTCAGGGCCAGCCTGGTCTACATAGTGAGTTCCAGGACAGCTGGGGCTACAGGGAGACCCTGTCTCAAAAAGGCCGAAAAAGAAAATGCTACCTTGAGGGAATGGAGCAGAATTGCTTACTTTATATTCCCTGTTCATCTGTACTACTTGGTTCTTCTTTAACAATGAATCTACGATATGCTCTTGTTACAATTCAAATAAAGACTATTATAACCACAGGAGCTGTGGTTACCTGCATAACACATGCACATATATGCATGCATCAAAGTGTCACAGAATACCACACAAATGTGCAAATTTGTTGTCAGTTAAAATTAGAAAAAAAGTGTTTTTAAAACATGTTTGTCGAAGAGGATGCATGTTCATCTCTCCCTAATGGCTTACAAGATTCTCTGCCTCTCATTCCCCCTCAGGTTCCATTTCTCCTGTTCAGTGGCCCCGGCTGATAAGAACAGTCAAGTGTTTATGCCTTCCCTCCATCTAGAACACCACTTGTCCTGTGTTTGAACGTCTTTCACAGCTCAGGGAGTGTCGCCTTTTCCCTGAAGGGCTTCCCCTCACAGGGAGCCTGGACATGCTTTCCTTTGCCCAACACCCTAGAATTTCACCTCTAGAGAAGTTTATCCTTGAGCATACATGTTTATTGTTTCTTCTTGTTTTGTTTGGCTTTGGTTTTGGTTTGCTTCTTGTCCCTATGTCCCTAGGTATCTTGAGAGTATAGACCATGCATCTCAACAAAGCCTCAACTAAACAAAACAGCACCCCAGACTTGTCATTTACTGGACCCCTCCTTAGTTTCTCATGCCTGGGTAACAGGTATGATTTCTAATTTTGTAAATCACAGAAATGGAAACTGAGGTACAGAGTTAGGCCAAGGGTCACAAAGATGTTTATGGCCTAGCACAAACCACTGAAGCAGGGCTCATGCCATGGTTGTCTCATTCACAGCAACTGCCACAGTGATGGATGAAGATCTATCAGTCAATTATGTCTGCAAAATTTAATAGCATAATAGTTCACCAGAAAGGTATTTACCCAGACTATAAATTATCCCCCATCTTCTCTCTATGGACTTTATGAAACGGATACATGGCCACTGTCCTAATCAGCTTTCTATCGCTGTGATTAAACACTGACCAAAACCAACTTGGGGAGGAAAGGGTTTATTTCAGTTTGCATTACAGTCCTTCATCAAGAGAAGCCAGGGCAGAACTTCAGGGTAGGAACCTAGAGGCAGGAACTGGAGCACAGGCCATGAAGAAATGCTGCTTACTGGCTTGCTCCTCTGGCCTGTGCTCATACAACCCATGGCAACCTGCCCAGGGGTGGCACCGCCCACTTTTAGGCTAGACCCTCCTACAACACTCAGCAATCAAGAAACTGCCTCACAGACATACTCAGACCAGTCTGATAGAGATAATCCCCAACTGAGGTTCTCTCTTCCCAGGGGTGTCAGTTGATAACTGAAGCCATGCAGTGCAGGTATTTAGAGACGCACATCAATTTGCAGGGTCAGCAGCATGTATCGACCCTTGCATAACTGGCCCTAAAGTAGATTTTTGGTAATCATTTAATTTTTTTAAACATTTAACACACACACGCACATACACACACACACACACGCACATGCACACACACACACACGCTACTGTGTTCTTGTGGAGATGAGAGGACAGCCTTTGGGAATTGGTTCTGCCCTTCTACCATGTAGGTCTTGGGGACTGAACTCATTTTGTCAGGTTTGGCAGTGAACAGGTCTTCAGCTGAGCCATCTCCCTGGTACTGTTAGTAGTTGTTTTAAAGTTGTTTGCCAAATTCACTACTGAAGAGAATGTCTCCAGGAACAACAGCGTTATCACCAAATAAGGCAGAAAGGAAGGCAAAGACTCTTGGTGCGACATCCACTCAGGGAAGCACACCTGTTTCTCCTCTGGCCAGAGAGAATCAGGAACAGAAAGGTGTGAATGCCCCCAGGAATCTTTCTCACCAGCTAGCAGCACTGTAGGGTTGAGAGTTGTGTGTAGGGGTTTGTGTGTGTGTGTGTGTGTGTGTGTGTGTATGTGTGTGTAAGGTCTGAGATAGAGCACAACAGGTAGAGGACAGAGAGGGCCAGGACTGATGGAGCTCCTCAGATGGCTTATGCCACACTAGTCTGGTTGGGGTTGGGGACTAAAGGAGCCTCTTTTCACAGGTTCTCACAGCTCCTATAAATCAATAGTCTGAGGAAAGAAAAGGAGCGATATGATGGGGAAAATGGAGGCTTTAGTCCCCTGTTGCTGGAGAGGAGGGGTGAGTGAGAGTCGAGGAAAAGAATAAAACTCAGTATATGTGAGTCAGTATAACGTCTATATGGAACTTACCCTAAGTCCACAGAGAGGGTGCAGAGCCTGGTTCCTCCTGGGAGAGTTCACATTTAAGTAGACCAAGGTAAATGCACAAACACAGACAAACGTATAATGTGGTGTGGTGTGTGCACCCGCGTTACCTACTTTTGTGTCTGTATAACCAAATTACTAGACAACAGAACTGAAAGGGAAGAATTAATGACTTTGCTCCTGGTTTTGGAGGGTGTAGTCAGTCTTCTTTGGCTCCATTCATTCTGGGCTCATAGTAAATCAGAGCATCACGGTGGCAGAAGAGGACAAGGAGAAGAGAGTGAGACAGAGCAGCCCGGGACCCTCAAGTACACACCTACTACTTCCAGCCAGGTCCTACATGCTAATTGCTCTAGAACCTCCCCAAAATGGCACCACCAGCTGGGGACCAAGTGTGCCTGTAAGGACAGTTCATCCAGGCATCATAACATACCAGTGAATCATTTTCTTACTCAAGAATGAGTTGTAGCTGCCTAAGAGCAGCTGGCCAGGGCCTCAATTCAAAGCCAGGTCTGTTTAGTGCCAAATGTGTCCCACTCGGCACCCCCACCAGGGAAGGCTTGGCTGAGCCTCCTGTTGTGAAGTGTGCGATGCATGTGTGCGGTGCACAGGACACTGTCTGCACACTGCCAGTGCTCACAGATGAATGGAAACCAAATTCGGTCAGGTTACTGTGGGGAAGTTGAAGGCTTCCTGTTGCCAAATCCTGTTCAGAATTTGGACCACACAGTGCTTTGATCTAAAAATTTAGTAGACAAAGAATGAATATTTATTGTTTTTATGATCATTGTTTTATATAAAACAAATTTTGGGGAGTGGGAAGGAATAAATATTTGGGACAGCAAACATTTAAATGCCAGTGCTTAATTTACTTGGCTACCTTGATTTACAATGGTAACATTTGGGTGGAGAGTTAAAAAGGAGGAACACTCTTTTGTTCTCGTTTTATTTAGAATTTCTAAAGTCTAAAAGAATGTTTTTATTGCAAGTACATAAAGTAATTAAAAAAGAAAGAAAGAAAGAAAGAAAACAGCGCCCGTTAAATGAGCAAAGGCTATTCTAGAAATTTTCTTTTGAATCTTTTTTCTAATTTCTTTTCTTCTTAAAATAAGTTTCACATCCAAATTTGTTGTTGTTTTAGAAGAAAATGGGGCGGGGGGGGGAAGAGTTTAAAAGTGGGAAAGTAGTGAGAGGGAGAGGAAGCTGCCCATGGTGTCACTGAGAGGCACAGGACTGGGTGGCCTGGGGGCTTTGGAAGTGATAAGCTCCCACTCAGGGTTGTCTTTATTAGAACGACTCTCACTGTTCAGCTGTTTGCCTGTAGATCTGCCTGATGACTAACTAGTTACCAGCTTTGGAGAATTAGGAACCCCAAATCCTAAAATCACATTTAGAACTGACGTGAATTTGAGCAAGGCTTGCCCAAGGGAAAGCTTCTGATAGGCTTAGGAAGGTCAGATGCTGGCTCCTAGTTGGTAGTGTCTCCTCCACCAGATGTTATTTTCAGGAAAGATTTCACCCACACTAAACATTTAAAATGTTCCAAAGTCATCACCATACAAGTGTTCCCAAGGAAGATGAAATACCACAGCGTGAGTTTTTCTGGGTCCATTGTCTTATTTAAAATTTGATTTTCTTTATGTCTCATCTACCTTCTATCAGTACCACAGGCAGAGGGTGTGGTTGTGGCAAAGCTTACAGAATCTGTGTGTGCTGTCCCAGCGTGGGACTGTAAGTGGGCACCCAAACCCCAGCCACCCACACCCCAGCAAGGAGAAAGATGACATCAAAGAACTTCAAGACTGAGCACATTCACTTTTCTGATTCAAATTACTTTGTTTGGAAAAGAGTAAACACAATTACCTTAACAACAGAGCTGGGAGGCTTTGAGGGTTTAACACACATTGTTTTCTTAGCAGGAGGGTGGGGACTGCTTAGGATCAGGGACAGGGCCTACCAAGTGGCTCCATTGGTTTTCACTTCTTTCTTTTCAGAAATGAGTTTGGGCAGTTACAGGGCATTTGATTACGTTCCATTAGAAAATTAAGGTGGTTTATTGTCATTTCAAAGGAAATTAATGTTCATTTATTTATTAGTAAGACCCAACAAGAATGCTTACAGAGCTCCATTACCAGAGCTCTCATTCTCTCTCTCCCCACACCCCGTAAGTACCCCCTACACAGATTTTATATCCAACTATACATGCACACGTGTAGCATACCCGTGCGCGCACACACCAAATGGTAGCGTTCATTCTCGTTTCATTGTCTTTTTTAAAAAATTTTATTTTACTTTATTTTATTTTATTTTATTTTATTTTATTTTATTTTATTTTATTTTATGTGTATGAGTGTTCTGCCTGCATGTATGTAAGTGCACCTGTGTCATGCAATGCTGATGGAGGCTAGAAGAGGGCATTGAAATCCCTGGAACTGGAGTTACAGACAGTTTTAAGTCTCTGTGTGGGTGCTAGAAACCAAACCCAGGTCATCTGCAAGAGCAGCCAGTGCTCTTAACCCCTGAGCCATCTCTCCAGCCCCTCACTGTCTTCAGTTTTTAAAAAACTTTTGTGTATGTTCAAGTGCTTATGGGTGCCAGTGGAAGCCAGAAGAGGAGGGCAGATCCCCTGCTGCTGGGGTTACTGCTGCTTGTAAGCTGCCTGTCTGCTGTGCCTGCCCACATTTTGAAAAGCCCTTTGTATTTCCTATTCCGTGAACTATTTAGATTCTTTACCCATTTTAAAACTGATTATTCTTTTTCTTATTGATTTTTCCAAGCTCTTTCTTTATTAATACTAATATTTTTCCCGAAGTTGTAATTTCAAGCATACTTGTATGTTGTTTGTATTTTATTTTGTTTATAATTTTTTCCATGCAGAAACTTTTTTGTTTATTTAGCCAAACATATAAATTTCTTACATTTTATGACTTAAAGATTTCACATTATATTTGTGGAATTTTTTTCCCAAAATGGATTATTAAAAATATTTGCATATTTTTATCTACTTTGTCTATAAATTCACATAATATACCTGAAATTTATTTTGGTAAATGGTTAAGTAAATAAACAGTTTTAGTGGTATATCCCAACTCACCACCCACTGGCAATTAATGCTTGTCAATTAATGCTTTGATAAATTGGAATTATATATTAAATTACATCATGACTTTAGCTTTATTTCTGGGCATCGTGTTTTTCTGACTTCAGTCCAGTCTCATTAGTGTTTCTATTTAAGCCGTTTTTCTGTTCTAGGATTCAGTCTTGCTACCCCTCACTGTTAGTAATATTGCCCTTAGGTTAGCTCACAGAGAGAGGAAGCTCTTCAGCTTCTAAGGTTAACCATATATTTCCCGGCCCCCATGGCTGGAGGAAGCCCTGATCACTGCAGAGTCCAGCCATCTAGTCACAGGACAGAGGCCTTTTGCTTACATTTGCCTTCTTGTATTTATACAGTTCCATTAACTTAACCTAAAGTTTGAGTGTTTGTGGGTACATATGTACATGCGCATGTTTGTAACAAATCAGCATGCCTTATGCCTTTGTGTCTATCTTTCAAATGCTATTGATGAGGTTTTTGTGATTTTTTTTTTTTTGGTCTTTTTTTGAGACAGGGTCTCCCTGCAGCCCCAGCTGGCCTGGAACTCACTATGTAGACCAGGCTGGCCTTGAACTCACAGAGATCCTCCTGCCTCTGCCTCCCAAGTGAGTGTTGGGATTAAAGGGTGCTACACCATGCCCCACGGTTTTTATGAACATTTTAATGAAGGCATTGCCAAATCAATTGTTAAGGTGGCTAACACCTTTAATCCCAGCAGAGGTAGATGGCTCTCTGTGAGTTTGAGGACAGCTTGGTCTATATAGTAAGTTCTAGGCTAGTTAGAGAGACTGCTTACCTTGGCTTAATTTGCAAAGATAAGCAGTTATAGCTTGGCCAAGTTGTTAAAGGCATGGGGTTTTACTCTTAGCTCAGATACCAGCTGTGCAAACCAGGGTATTATTGAATATGACTGACTTTGGTTTCAGCCAGTGTAGGGGGAAGTGATGATAGAAACTTCCAGAGATGGTTGAATGTGGAGTCTTTAGTACA
>NW_008330297.1:1996253-2020889 GCF_000622305.1 Nannospalax galili | reverse complement strand
CAGTTGTTAGCTGCCATGTGGGTGCTGGGATTCGAACCTGGGTCTTCTGCAAGAACAACCAGTGTTCTTAACTGCTGAGCCATCTCTCCAGCCCCTATTTTTATTTTTGGTGTGTATGAGTATATTGCCTGCATGTATGTAAGTGCACTTATGTTGTGCAATGCCCACAGAGATCAGAAGAGGGTGTCAGAGTTATAGACAACCTGAACTGGGATTATAGACAACTAACAGCCACCATGTGGGTGCTGGAAACCGAACCCAGGTCCTCTGCAAGAGCAGGCAGTGTTCCTAACCATTGAACCACCTCTCCATCCCCAGTACAATAAAAATTTCTAATGAAAATTTTTATATACTAGCTATTCCCCTCTTTTCATATCAGTGTCTACCTAATACATCTCTTAAGACTATAGCTTGGAGGTAGCAGTCTAAGTTTTGTGTTGTGAAAAAATAGCTTTAGGAAGGAATTTGAGTAACATGGGTTCGGATCAAGCACGGAGTCCACATTGTGCTCTAGCCTCTGTCCCTTGCTGTGTTCTTTTGTTTCTACTTATGATTTCTATTTGTGGCTGGCTTCTCAGATGTGCTGGAGGGCAGGACAGATCTGGCTCGGAATCACCTGGAGTAGGGAGCAGTGTGGAGCATCAAAAATGGCTTCCCTTCTCTCAGGTGGCTCTGGACATCTGCCCAGATGGGCCTTGCTAAGAGGCTGGGCCCTGTGCTGGCAAGACCTGGTTCTGGCCACCCCTCTCATCTCTTCCACATATGTAAGGGGTTGGGTGGGGGGCTTAGAGAACTTCTATGGAAGGCAACTCTGGGGCTTTCTAGGTGTCACTTCTGGGCTCTGCCGCTGAAGGGAGATTTTCTAATTTACTTGGAGGCATTAGGGAAGGGGCTGTGGAAGGGAGGCTGAGATGAGGTTTCTGGGCTGTTCTAGCCCAGGGTGTTTCTGAGAGATTTGCTGTAATTAACATTTTTCAGTCAATGCCATTATCTCTGTAAAACTTGACAGATTTTTTAATGTGGAAATAAGCGTTCCTGCTTTTCATAGAGGTGTTCTATCTGAGCTCATATACATAACCTGGGAATGATGCGAATGACTTCTTTTTATAATCTTTTTTTCCCATCGTAGTTATAAAAAAAACCCCTATGCCATACATATATCTCTATATACAGATACACAGACATTTCCTTAAAGCTGCAGTATTGTTCCAGGTCCTGAGTAGAAAGTTCTGAATGAGAAAAACAGCACCTGAAGTTCCAAAGTTGCTCTTCTCTCGAATGATGGTGCTCTTGATGCTGTCCGGAAACACCTTGTAGGTAACACGCCGCCTCTCTCAAGCCTATTCAGAAGCAAAATAATCCCCAAGCCCAATCATAAATAATTCCTGTGCTTACCACATTCTTTCAGATATCACACTATACTGTTCGGGGATCAGCGGCTTGCGGTAGAAGGGTCAACTTTTGGTAAATTGTATCCTTATTTAAAAGGGAGGCAATTTATTTTCTTTGTTGTGACTTATTTGATTTGATACTCTTTTACATTTTTTAAATGAACTTATTCGTTGACAGTTTCATACGTGTGTATAATACATTGTTTTACAATTTTTACCACCTCTCTGAAAAGCTGGTGTGTGGCTCTTTCCGTCTTTCGATATGAATATAAATTGTCATTACAGATTATGGAAAAGAAAGAAGTCTAATATACACATTTCCTGCACTGCTTTCTTTTTTCTAGGAAAGCCAGTTCGGCTATTAAGGGAACCTCTCAGCGCAGCAGAGCAAGATAAGGCAAGGCTTCAGAGAGAATAGCTGTTTACCATCAAAGCGACTCTCTCCACACAGACATGAGATATTATATACAAAGACGGAGGTAAATGTGCCATGGTTTTCATGAGCAATTTACTCTGCGTATAGAAAGGCACTAGAGCCTCTAGAATTCTTACTGATCCTGTTATTTGTTTCTCTTTTGTTAAAAAAAAAATAGCCAACTAAACAAATGTAATTAAAAAGTCAGTTGCCTGAGCCCCTCTGCCCCAGTAATTGCCTGCTGCGCCTGTTGTACCAGCCCCTATCTGTCACAGGAGTGATTCATTCCTCCTGACAAATGCCAGGTTGGTAATGCCACACAGTGGAAATTTACTAGATTTTCATTTGTCAAAGTGCCTTTCTCCTCTCGGTTTTTAAAAGCAAGAATTTTACTTGGAGTTATATATTTCCTGAGTTAATTTATATTTTATAAATATGTGGAATTATTAATTCATTCTATCTGTAGCATGTGTGGACCCTGAAGCTTATGGCAGAGCTGTTATCTGGTGTACGGATGCAAACATGCTCTTTGATGTGTGATTCTTGGGGATGTGGGGGATACAGATGAAATACTCGTTTGGCCAGCCTCTTCAGATGAGCTGGAAACATAGCAATGCTTTATGTGTGTTTTCACAAGACTGTCTCCTCTGTATGATGGCAGGGGTGACTGAAGCATCAGAGTGGCAGTCCTAGCCTTGCCATTCTGAGCCCCTCTAGGGCAGGGCATGGCAATACCAGCCCACAGACATCCTTGAATCTGGAGTGTGGTGCCGTGGGAGAGAGTAAGAAAGAGACCTGGAGAGACCTGCAGGGGTAAAGGGTCATGGGAGCTGAAGTATGTGTTTTAAAGGGAAGCTTTAACAGAGTAATCAGGGAAGGAAGTCAACTAACACATGCCTTCCAGAGCCTGCCCACCCTCCTGGTCTGGAGAATGTCTGAAGGGAAGCAGAGTAGGCTAGGAAGGGCAGTTAGTTGGGTGCAGTACCACCAACCATCGGAATAACTTCTTTTTATTTTTTTTATTTTTATGTGTATGAGTATATTGCTGCATGTATGTAAGTGTACCCATGTTGTACAATGCCCACGGAAGTCAGAAGAGGGCGTCAGATCCCTTGGAACTGGAGTTACAGATGATGGTTGTTAGCTACCATATGGGTGCTGGGAATTGAATCCAGGTCCCCTGCAAGACCAGCCAGTGCTCTTAACTGCTGAGCCATCTCTCCAGGCCCAGGAATAGCTTCTTTGTTACGCTGTGTGTTAGGATACTGACAAGATTTCTCCCCAGTCAGTAGATATCAACATGATACACCATGCTACATTCCACCAAAAACTTGGGAATAAGAATGTGTGAGATCTGTGCGGCCAGGTCAGACTGGTCTCAGGACCCAGCAGCCTGTGCACTCAACTGAGGAGTGCTGAGAGGAGCAGAGGTCAGGGTCATTGCATGTGCTCACCCAATAAATCTGCTGGCTCCCTAATTTTTATCCAAGTAAAAATTGCTGCTAATAGCTACTATTGTTTAAATATTCAATGCACGTGGTTTCAGGCCTCAATATTGATTATTCCTTACCATTGACTCTGAGGCTAATAATAGTAATAATAATAACAACAACAACATAATCCTGATGCCGAGGATCAAACTCAGGGCCTGTGCATGCTAAGTCTTCATTCTGGCATTGAACTAGACCCCAGCAAGCTGGGAATTATTTATGCTCTAAGCTTGAAGCTCAGAAAATTAATTCAGAGAAGCTTAATGCTTCTGAGGCTGCATAACTAGTAAGTGTGGGGTGTCAAGATTCCACTTCATGAATGAATGAAAGAATGAACAACACCCACTGCCTCTCCTTAGTGGCCTGCTAGCAATGTGAGACCATTGTCTGATTGTGACCTGATTTCTACTGTCTTCATGAAATTAAACAACTGTGGGCGGCCCCAAGTCCACCTTCTGAAGGCTTAACCCTAGAATGGAGAAAGGAAAATGCAATTCTGACCTATAGGATGTAAGGTGCACTTGATCTACCAATTAAAATATTTCTAATAAGATAGTTCTCTAGAGAGTGTGAATATGTTTTATTCTCATTTTTAAGGCGTTTGTAGTATTAAGTTGAAATGAATAGATACTCACAGAGGAGAACAATAACCAAGAGGCAAGATTACACTGTTTTTTGTTTGCCTTTGTGGGCTCCTTTCTCCATAAAAAACCATCAAAGACATATTCTTCAAGTATATTGATACAAAGATGAATACAATTTAAGCTGGATTCACTATTATATATTTATTATGATTATTTTCTGTATTGTTTCTCATTTGAAAAATTAAAATTGAAACATTTTTGTGGGCATCCAGGCACTGCGCTGCTGTAACTGAGATGTAAACTGGTCCTGCTTTGAAATAAATGACACCTGTAATGGTTAATCTCAATTGTCAACTTGATGACATCTAAAATCACCTAGGAGACAAGCCTCTGGGCATACCTGTGAGGGATTAGCTAGGCTAGGTTAGTCTGTGGGGAATCATCTTGATTAAGTTAACTGACATAGAAAGATGCAGCCATTGTGAGTGGCACCATTCCCTGGGCTAGGATGCCAGACTGTAGAAAGAGGAGAAAGGGAGCTGAGCACAGACTCTCATCACTCTCTGCTTCCGGACTGCGGGTGTGTTGTGAGAAGCTGCATCCTAGATCAAACCTCTCTCACCCATGGCTCAGGGACCATTGTGGAAGAGGGAGCGAAAAGATTGTAAGAGCCAGGGTTGGTCCATGAACACAGGGAAGCAGAAGCCTTCAGGCCACTGGAAGCTTGCACATGTGAACTTGCACAATGGCGGCATGGAGCACAGGACCCACGCCAACTCAATCAGACAAAGGCCCAGAGTGGAGCAAGAGAAATGGGTGGTGGGCCAGCCCTAGAATGGGAACTATTGCAGACTGATTGCTACTGGGAGAGGGAGACTATGCCTTACTTACAATCTCTAGATGGGCTGACTAGACTCCAGTGGATCAATTTGCACCGAAGGACATCTGGTTACAAATGCTTGACTGGACAGTACTTATCGTGTATGGTGGAGTACATGAGGTCCAGTGGAGGGTTGGGGGGGATGGATGGGGGAGGGGTCTAAATTTAAGAACCTTTGTATGAAATGGACAAAAGCTCAATAAAATTTTTTTTAAAAAGAAGCTGCTTCAAGCCCCTGTTGCCTTGATTCCACTGTAACCTCAGTGGGAGCTAACATAATCGCTTTCTCCCTTAAGTTTGTTTCTTGTTGGGTATTTTATCACAGCAACAGGAAAGTAACTAGAACAGCATCATGGGAAAAGAAGAGATTTGATCTCAGCTGTGGTGTGGGGATTTGTACTTGGCCAAGGAGAGGATATTAAGTGGTCAGTGGCTAGAGCGAGATGAATACAGGATGGACAACTGAATCATGTCCAGAGGGCAGAGTCTTGAGAACCTTTTAATCTGATGTCAGCTGTGGGGTGTGGGAAGAGACTGCCACAATGCACTGTGCAGAGTGGGCTGTGGAGACTACTGAGGGCCAGACTGGACAGGGAAACATGGGATCTGCTGTGGGTCCTCAGACCCTGCAGGACTAGGCTGTGTTTTAACAATATGATTATAACATACATTATTAGTTGTGATAGGGCTTATCTTCTTTCCTCTCTATCTCTTTTTTTTAATTTTTTGGGGTCTCCCTGTAGCCCCAGCTGGCCTGGAACTCACTATGTAGACCAGGCTGATCTTGAACTCACAGAGATCTGCGTGCCTCTGCTCTGTGATAGGGCTCATCTTCATGTTTTTTCTTTTATTTTGATAGTGTCTTCCATCAGTTTGTTTTTGACATCTCTTGGTATGATAAATTTGTATGCATGTTATTAGTTAGGTGTATCACATAGCCTTTTTGTTTGTTTGCTGAGGCATGGTTCAATGTATCTCAGGCTGTTTAAGATGACCTTAAACTTCTAATCCTGCTGTCTCCACCTCTGAGTGCTGAGATCACAGGTGTGCGCCACCACACCTGGTTTATAGGGCACTGGAGATTGAACCCAGGGCCTTGGCATGCTAGGTGAGCACTCTACCAACTGAGTTACATCCTCAGCCCTGTCATATAACCTCTTGAGTTTGAGTTTTTTCCACTCAAAAAGGTGTTCAATTAGATGTGTCTAGGGCTGCCATCTGGGTCTAATATTCTTTCATCCTGAGAGTTGCCTAGTTCTCTGACAATGTTGATTCTGGTGGTGGGTATATCTACATGACTCAATCGAATCTCTTATATAGGGGAGGGGTGACAGAGCACTTGCAGGGATCCAGTGGCTTCTAGTCTTTGCACTGCTGCTTCTGGTGATCTGGATGGCTTCCTTCTTAGGGCAGCCAAACCAACTTTTCCAAAGACAAAAAGCAAAGGAAGATAACAACCTGAAGTATCAAATAATATTTGTAAAAATAATAAGTTCCTATGCTGGTATATATTTCATTTAAAAATTAAACATAGAATTGTGTCATATATAATAAACACATAATTTCCAGCTCTCATTTTGTTATTTTATTTACTACTCTGTAATAAATAGGAGATAGGAGACCCTTTCGTTGGTCTCAGTGAATTTTTCCTTCTCATGGAATCTCCTCATTTTGAGACTGTCCAACATTTTGCTCTCACTTTCAGTTTTGTCCTAATGCTTTTGATGCCATGTGGCCCCTAAATGCAAGTCTGGTACTTCATGTGATGTTTATTCAAAGAATGAGCTTTTCATCAACACGAAGAGAAGACCTGGTGTGTTGGATTTGTTGACAGGTAATCTGTCAATTTTCTTTCTCCCTCCCTACGTCCCTTCTACCGTCCCTCCCTCCCCACTCTCCAGTCCAGACAGCGTTTCCTGTAGTCCAGGCTGTCCTTGAACTAAGTAGTAGAGGCCGACCTTGAACTCCTGATCCTTTTCTGCTTCTTGAGTACTGCACCTGATTTGATGTATCTGTTTTTCAATGGATCCTTAGTGTTTGCAGATTCCGTATTTGTGAATCCATTTATTTACTAAAACTTCTTTTTGAGCCTCTAAATCAATGTTTGCTGCACTATCATGATAGGCACTAATTTACAGAATTGTGGCAAACAGTGAACATTTTGAGTCATCCATTGCATAAATTTCTCAGCCAAGACTGGACAAAGTAAACTCTGCTGTTTTATCTTGGTTCTCAGATTTTACAAGTGTCTTTCTTGTATGCAATTTAATGTCACTTTTTTTTTGGCCTTTTGTACGCTTCTAATGGGCAATTATGCTGTTTAAATAGCCCTCAGGCACAGGGCTGAAGGGTCTATGTTCCTAATTTCAAGAAGGCTGTGATATGCCTACTGAGAAATTTATCCGGATATAGGTAAGCTTCATTTGGATGTGAATTCTAGTGCTGTTGCCCTGAGTCTGATGCTTACTACTCAACTGTTCATAGTGAACAAGGCACCTTGAAACAGAAGACCATGGTGTGTTGACAGAAGTGCTTTCCCCAGATGCTTGAAAGGGTCTAGCCTGTTCTCTGAGGAGCAATGGCTTCACATTCACTGACTTTCTGTTCACAGTAACTTCACAGCTGCTCTGTATGGATTGGGTGGTGCTTTCTTCCTTTTCTTTCTTTCTAAATATCTTTTGTTCTTTTCTTTGACAATTTCATACGTGTATATAATGTATCTTGATCCCACCCCAAACTCCCCTTCCATACTCCCTAGACACCCCCTAAAGGCTCTCCTCTCACCTTCACTCTTTTTTTAGTTTTTTTTGGGGGGTTAGCCTACTGAGTCCAGCCAGTGCTGCCTACTGGAATGTTAAGTGATCTTGTTGGCTTGAGCTTCTGTAAGTCACCATAACTGCAGTGAGTACATGAGTTCAACAATGGTGGGCTCAGCAGACGGAATTCCACAGCGCTCCCCAACATCCTCCAGCTCTTCCTTCTTTCCTCCCATGCTTTCTCTATGATCCTTGAGCCATGTGGGATTTGATGTAATGTCCTCTTCAAGTCTGAGCACTCACCAGTCAAGGAATCAAGTACATTTTCTTGTTTGCGGTTTTAAAATTTTTTTTTGAGACATGGTCTCCCTGTGGCCCCTGACTTTTATTCTCTTTTTTTTTTCAAAGATTTATTTTTATTTCGTCTTTATTTGTATGTGTGTATTTGTGTAAATGTATGCTGAACGGTGTCGGTGCCTGCAGAGGCCAGAGGAGAATGTCAGATCCCCCGGAGTTAGTGTTACTAGTGATGAGCCTCTAATGTGGGTGCTGGGACCCTAACTCTGGCTCTTCCTCTGTGCCGTCTCTGCAGCCCTGAGATTTTTGTTCTTTAGCTTCACATATAAAGTTTTTAGCTTTACATGTTGTATGTTCAGTTTCATCATTACAGAAACATTGGTCTGCATTACAAAATAGTGAAAAAAGTTGTAGGTAACTTGGGAAAGCATTTTCTAAATGGTAAAGATCCTTTAAGTTCTGCCACACTCCAGAAACTGCAGGCCTTTGCACCTTGCAGACCTTATTTTAGTGCCTCACAACCACACCCCGAGGCTGCGTCTATTCTCTTCACAAATGAGGACTCACAGATCAGGGAGCAGGATTTAAGTGCACACCTTTTGAACCTTGAAGTCCAGGTCTTTCTGCTAGGGCAGGTGATAACGGTTTTCCCCTTTGCGACCTGTGAAAGTGCATTCAGAGAACATGGATCCAGTGAACCCGAGGTGTCGCATCCACACTTTCTTCATCAAGGGAAGGCAAACAGTGAGAAGAGCAGGAAACAGCACAATCTGCCCTGGGCTTGGTTAACTGAACCAAGTTAGAATAATACACAGGAAGAAAGAGGAAAAATACATACCAGACCATCTATTTTGTGATGGTTTATTGAGTAATAAATATAAACACTGTTGACATAGTGGCTACATTTCCTTACCTAGAAAAGGCACAAAGTTCCAGAAATGGCACCTTAGCTCTGGCAGGCACTGTCAGTAAACAGCAGCTGTTCTGTCAAAGCACAGCTCTCTGCTGAAACTCTCAGGGTAGTGGTAATTAAAGAGATTTTTGGTTCTCCTGTTCTATATCCTGCACTAAGTTGATTAACCTGTTTAATGAGAGGATGAGAATGACCAAAGCTGACCCCACATCAAAGAGCCCCATTGTTGCTGTGTGCTGACCTGAATTTTAATTGTGTACCAGGTTCTTTAATTGCACCAGAGATGCGCTGTGAATGGAGTAGCTTTTTCAAGTGGCCGTGGGTTTCTTTTCCCAGATGTGCTTGGTTACTGGTATCCTGCTGAATTAGATACTGGCTTACACATCCAGGCTCACCCCCTTTTTGTAATGATTCACAGTTATCTTTGATAGAGCTGACAGTGATAGCTGGCTTAATCTGCATGGCAAAACTTATCTTTATATATTATTAAATATCACAAAGGGGTTTGGGGGAAGTAAAGTGTAAATAAGTCAACAGTGAATATATTAGGATCCAAATAGTCTTTGGGATTCCCTTAAGGCCTCCAGCCTCCCTGAGAATCGTTAGAGGCAGCTGTGGCTCCTTTATTGAGTACTGTCACTAAGACCAACTGTTAATTCAAGCTACAAGTACCAGAGAGTAGAAAGTGGGAAGGTAGGCTTTAAGTAATAGCATTGATTATTGGTTTTTTTTTTTTTTAAGATAGGGTCTCGCTCTGTTGCCCAGACTGGCCTCCAACTAGTAGCAATCTTCCTACCTCAACCTTCCTTCCAGCTGCTGGGATTCCAGGCTTGAGCCACCACACCTATAAAAACAAAAACAGAAAGACTCCTAAGTTCAGTACCATTGACTGAAAACTTCTCAATTTCTCTTTTTATTTTTGTAAGAAACTTAAAGAGTGTTTTTCAGTTATCTTCTCTCTCTCTGTTAATGTGGGTGGGTACTGGGGATTAAATCCAGGGCCTTGTGCATGCTAGGGAAATACTTTGCCACTGACCTATGTCTCCACACCAAGGAGGATGAAGCCATTCTGAGCAAAATCTTCCTTGTGGCACTTAAAAAATCTGATGGCAATACATTCTGTTGTTTAAGATTTAAGAAAATAAACACCTTAATATTTTTTTGCAATGCGCTCTTTGTGCACATGTATGTTTATATATGTATATTTACATAAAGGTAAATCAAGAAACCACTGTTGTTTGTTTTGTACACTTATGACCATGCAGGGTGCAAGGAGGACTGAGAGCAGGAAGGGCTTTAAAGAACGGTCATCTCATCCTCTCTGTGAGCATCCTCCCTGTTATACAATGAGACCTGCCTCAGGATAGCTAGGGGAGACCTGAGAACCAGAAATGGAGTGGCACCAGGGAATCTAGGGATGGAGAAGGGATATGTTTGATCTGTACAATCCCAGTGCTCTTGGATTCTCCAAGCTGCTTTCCTTTATTTTTGCCGCTGCCTGCCTTGCTGAGTAGCGTCTGAACGCTAGCTTATTCTATGAACTTTGGACATTCATTTAATTTCTTTGGTCTTCAATATCCACACAGAGGTTAGGACATCACCAAAGCTCTCTGCTACATTGTGACAATTGTGTCAGAGTTTTCCACAGGAAGATAGTTGAATTAGTTCTTAAGATGTCTTTCCTCCACAAGCATTGTTTTTAAAAAATCCAATTTACTGGTTATAGGTAGTTTACTAGATATACAAAGTAACTGGACCCATATAGTCTCAAAATAATGTTGGATTTTTTCCCTTCTAGAATTTTCTAAAGAAAAGTGTCCTTTTTGTGTATTTTGATACATTATCACAGCCAGAAACAGGCTACATTAGGAAGGTCAGAAAAGGTGGGCATAGTTTTTGCATTCGTGTTTGTGTCACTGGCAAAATCCATTAATGGTAATTCTGTCTCCAAATAGAAAGTGCTAGATGATTGCATTGTTCAGGGAAGATTGCTAGTGCATCAGCTGGACCTCACTTAATACAATAAGTCAGCAGGAGGCTAAGGAATTTCTGTTCTTTGGTGTGTCTGGTGAGCACTAATCCCATATCTAAGTGGATGGCATTAGGTTTCTTCCTTGTGTTCACTGCAGTCCCACAGGGGCCTTCTGTGGATGCTGACAATATCAGGGGCTCAGAACCACACTTCTGGAAGGCACTGTCAGCATCTCCTTCCTTAGGGTTATTCGTATAGGGAACAGCCTTGAAGCAGATGGTGGTGTCAGTCGGGGGGGTGGGGGGAGGATAAGGACAGCTGTGGAAGACAGAGGTAACAGAAAAGGAATATGGACATAAATGTATACACACATATATGTACATCTATAATATATACACATAATCTGTGGAAGCAACTGTCTCAGAGATTACCCATCTGTAAATAATCTTTCCTCTTTATCAGAAATCTTTTTGGCTTGCTTCTTGCATTTTTTCAGAACTTTTCTGAACCTTAGTAATACACATTTTAGTCTCAATATAATGGGGAAGATCAGCATCAGGGCTATGTATGTGGGGACACTTGTCCACATATTTCCTCATGTCCTGGGTAAAGATTTTCCCATTCTGCCCAGAGATCAGACCCTTCCTCCAACTATCCTCCCATATGGTAAGATATTGCAGGGGGTAGTTTCTGATGGCAGCCCCAAAGCCCTGAAAACTGGTATCTAGGGTGAAGCTATGAAGAGGGTAGGGAGAATGTGGAATCTGTGTCCAGCTGCTATGCCCACAAAGTCCAGCTGCTGTGCTCACAATCTTCCCCAGAACATAGGCAAATGATCTCCCAGTCCACAAAACACTGGCTCTAGAATCACACTCGAATTTCACATAATCATACTCTCATATTTATTTACAGAAAAAGGGACACATAAATATTTGAGCATGGGTGATTACAGTGTCCTGTGTGGAAAAGATGGCTCAGGTATGACTGAATATGAATTGTGACTTGTGTGGCTTCTCTCTGCAGGAGAGTTCGCCCTTGATTTCAGTCACACTGGTTAGTGAGTGAATCCAGTCAGACTTCCTGATCTCTTTGAGCTTCACGCTAGAACCTGGACACAGAAGTGTTGGCTGTAGGATCTGGCTGCTTTGTTGGTAGTCTTTGTGGATGGATGTGATAAGGTACTGTAAGCACTTCAACCTTTCCCTCCAGCCACAGCAAACACAGACTGTGCTATTGTGAAGTTTCTGCACTTGCCTCATTCTAAGTTCCTTTTTGCTTCTTTATTTCTATATTTATAAAATGTGCTGAATATTTAAATAATTTTTTTGGAAAAAGTGGGCTTAATTATTATCTTGCTAGTAGAGGGCTTAACCTTCACTAGTCAACCTTCCTCTCCTTACCAGCAACTCAGGACCAGCCTTCCCAACTTAACCAACCTAAGTCACTGAAGTGCAGTATGTCAAACATCCTCTGTGGCTCCTTACTGAGCATCATTTTCTAAGGTAGATGGTATTTGACCAGGGTTTACCTTTAGGTCAGTTATACTGGTCACTTTCTTTAGCACATAGGTTGTAGCTCTAGACTTTGGGCCATGTACAGTCCAAGACCACCAGCTTTGTGGGCTCTTTCCCTGAGGCCATCAGAGGTTATCTGCTTACAGAAGACATCTGCTAATTCACATGGGACAGAAACACTAGGAAAAAGGGGCTGGAGAGATGGCATAGCACTGGCTGCTCTGCAGAGGACTAGGGTTCAAATTCCAGGACTCAAATGGCAGCTAACAACTGTCTATAACTCCAGTTCTAGGGGATCTAACACTGTGTTCTGGCCTCCATGGGCATTGCATGCACAGGTGCATTTTCATGCAGGCAAAACACACATACACATAAGAATAAAAATAAATAAATTTAAAAAATTTAAAAACAAGCACCAGGAAAAAATTTGTTTCTTCTCTTCATAGTTATGGGGGTAGGCTCTCTGGGTGATATAGAATGGATAAGATATGGCCCCTGTTCTCAGACGGTGCACAGGCCAGTGCAAAGACAACTATGTAGGTAACTAAATAGCATAACACAGGAGATGTGGGAGGGTGCTTGTGTCACAGTCTCTGGGACTGGCCTGATGTCCCTCTGTAGCCAAGGGAACTTGGGGACTGACCTCTCCCAAGCTGTTTTTATTATCTGTATAGTGAAAATAATTGTGGTTCTCAAGGAATAGGTTGCAATGGGGATTGTTGGTGCTGAAGCATCTAGGCCATGTAGAACAGTGCCTGGACCACAGAAAATCCTCAGTGGAGGCTCACAGGGTGCTGATGATAGGTGATCCTAGAAGGAGCCAGAGGAAAGCATACCAGCTGTGCCAAGAGGGGGGATGGGCACTGCAGAACTGGCCTGAGCCAGCACCCTCAGGGTAGAAGATCAGTACACAGGTGGTGGGAGGGTGGAGAGGATACTCTCAGAGCTCTTTAGTGAGGTACGGTGTTTCTCAGCTCCTCAGTGTAGAGCTCCATGCCAAAGTCAAAAGAACCTAGGACGTTTCTGTCTCAAGAACATTCTGTTAGCATGAGAGAAAATTGGCAAATGCTTTGTCAAATAGATATAATCTAGTACCTAGAATTGCAAGGAAGTTGGTAACAAAAAACCCGTATACAGTTAACTCCAGGTTGGGGAAAACACTTTTTAAGAAAATGAAAGGTCTAAACAAATTTGAATGGATTATACAGGGTGGTAATGTATCCTGAGTTTAGCAAATTATTTTTTTAACTCTCCACTTCCTTTAAGATCAAGCTGAATCAAATGAAAACAGAAAAAACACCAAATCCTAAGAAGACTTGACAGCCTACCAGCCATGTAGCTGTTAGGCACAGACCCAAGTCAAATCCCTGGCCTTTTCTGCCCTCATTCTCAGAAAACCATTTCTTTAAAAATGAGAGATGTAGGGCTGGAGAGGTGGCTCAAAGGTTAAGAGCTAGCTGCTCTTGCAGAGGACCCAGATTCGGTTCCCAGCACCTACATGGTGGTGAACAACCAACCACCTGTGACTTCAGTTCCGGGGATCCAAGCTTTGCAGGCTCTCATCTCCGGATCTCAAAAGTCAGTTGGTCCAGCTTCAGGGCCAGTTTGAGCTCCAGTTTCAGGGAGGGATCTTGTATCAAGAAAATAAGGTGGAAAGGGACACCTGACATGGACCTCTGGCTTATACCTACCTACCTATCTATACACACGCGCACGCACGCATGCACACACATGCACACACACACGCACACATGCATGCATGCACGCACACACAAACGCACGCACGCATGCACGCACACACATGCACACGCACACACACACGCACGCATGCATGCACACACACGCACACACACACACACACACACACACACACACATTGAAATGTCTCCAAAAATGACAAATAACTAAAATCAAAACCTACAACAGGTAGTGAGAAAAAACCTCACTTAGGTTTATTTATATACAGTTCAGGGTATTTTGTTTGAAAACACTGAGCTCCCAAACAGAATAATCAGTTTAAAATAATGTAGTTTATTAACAGTTAAGAACGAGAACCCAAGGTGGAGAAGATGGAGGTGAGATGCTGGATTTCCTTTGATAGGTAGAGGAATTACAAAGTGCGCTTTTGAAGTTCAAGAAGACAGCCTTAGGACACGAGATTTTTAAAGTAAAAATTGGCTTGCACTCTGTTCAAGTGATTTATTTTGCACTAAGAAATGGGTGTGAGACATGATGTGACTTAAAATTCATCCCTTGATGGAACTGCTGGAGGGTGACATGATTTTTTTTTTTCTTTTTCTCAGCCTGTTCAGCCTGTGAAGTTTCCTATCTAAAAGTTAATCTTCTGAAATTCCTAAGGAATTTAAGGAAATCTAATCTTTTGGTGTGTAAACGAAGGAGATGGTTGGACACTCAGGAATGACTGAGCAGCAGCTGGATCCGTTCTTACCCCGCACAGTCAGTCTAGCCAGGCCTGCTCCTTTGCCTATTAAGCAATTGCCTTATCAGAACACTTCACTTTCGCCATTAAACACACTTGAAAGGTGTGGGGTATTGAGGAGCTCAGGTAAAATATACCTGAAGAGGAACGTTAAAGGGAATTAGGATCTGGTTACAATGGAAGTCTAGATTATCAAGGAAAATAATGAGGCAAGATGGTAGTGGTTTAAAAAGCAGCTTGATGGCAAAGGTGTTTTACATATTTCAGTGAGTGGTATTTCTTTTCCCACCCAGAGAAACACACAATAGGCTTTAAAACACATTCAGTTCAGCAGGCCCCAATCTTAGCTGTAGAATTATTGGCAGCTGATTACTGCTGGGTGAGGAGGAGCAGATCTTCTTAAAGGGAGCGACTCTAGGTAGACTGACTAGATCCCAGTGGAAGAATCTGCACTGAGGGAAACTACATAAGCCTTAACACAGTGACAGAACGTATGAACTCCAATGGGGGTGGGGGCCATGGGGAGGTGCCAAAGGGGAAGAGGGTAGAAAGATGACTTTCTGTATGAAATGCACAAAAAGTCACTAAGTTTTTTTAAAAACCACATTCAATTGTCTATTTATGTAAAGAAAAAAAAGTACTTGAAAAGACGTTTCAACTATGGTATGTTAGCAAAGGCTTAAGAACTGGCCATGAGGGGAGAAAAAAAGGACCTGACTTGTCTTAATTTTAGCTCCCACGGTGTAAATGTTCCCGTTGTGGAACATGAACAGAAGTCGGGAAGAGATTCGTAGTAATGTACCCAAACCATAAAGCAGATGAACACTCAAGAACACAGCCGGCAGGGAGGTGCGCCTGTCTGAGACGGCCAGTGAGCTCCGAGCACTCTTCCTTTGCTTCTCCCTTTTTAAAAAGTAGTAATGTGTACTTTTATTTTTTGAGACGGGGTTTCCCTATAGCCCAGCTGGCCTGGACCCTACTATACAGACCAGGCTGGCCTTGAACTCACAGAGATCCGCTTGCTTCTGCCTCCCAAGTGCTGGCAATAAAAGCATATGCCACCAAGCCTGGAGGAATGTGTACCTTTAAAAAACTTTACTTATATTTATTATTGTTATGTGGGGGCAGGAATTGCACATGTGCCATAGTATGTGTGGAGGTCAGAGGGCAACTTTGTAGAACTGGTTCTCTCCTTTCAGATTTATATGGGTTCCAGGCATTAAACTCAGGTCATCAGTTACTGAACCATCTCACTGGCTCATGTTTGCTTTTTATTTACAGGTTTGTGTAATTTTCTTTCTTTTTTCTTTTCTTTTCTTTTTTTTTTTTTCCCAGACAGAGTCTTGTTGCATAGCCCAGGCTGGCCTTGAATCCATTATCCTACTGTGTTAGCCCCCCAAGGATTATACCTGTGTATAGCCAGCTATAAATTGAGTTTTAATAAAGGATGTTTTAAACAGCTGGCCCACAGTTGTCTTGAAAATTTAAATAGGTACCACAAATATGCATATGACATATTAGGGAAGCAGTTTGGAAGGCTGCACCCCATAGGACTGCAGAATCATTCCTGGGGTGTGGGGGTAGCTTTGAGGAAAGAGACTTGACCTTATACTTCCAAACATGGTGCTGGTATAATGAAAGTGGACATCACAAGGTGTCCGTTGTTCTCAGGCCGATACCTCCATCCTTCTTGTCTCTGGAGTCCAGTCTACTGAGGTGGCATGGCTGGTGAGGGAGTACTGGGCTAGGAACTAACATTTGTCTTTTCATTCTGGTTTGGCTTTTGGCATACGGAATGACTGAAAGCAAATTATTCATCTTCCCTGAGCCTTCTCAGAGAGAATGTGGGTTTTTGTTCTAAGAGTCCCTACAACTCTGACCTTCACAGTTCTGATTGGTTTTAAATTTTATTATTTTTGTTTTATGTGTATGTGTGTATTGCCTGCATGTATGTAAGTGCACTCGTGTCGTGCAATGCTGTGGAGGTCAGAAAAGGCTGTTGCATCCCCTGGGACTAGGGTTATGGACAGTTGTTAGCTGCCATGTGGGAGCTGGGATTCGAACCCAGGTCTTCTGCAAGAACAACCAGTGTTTTTAACAA
Source organism: Nannospalax galili (assembly GCF_000622305.1). Lineage (NCBI taxonomy): Eukaryota > Metazoa > Chordata > Mammalia > Rodentia > Spalacidae > Nannospalax > Nannospalax galili. Next base: position 2,004,136 of record NW_008330297.1, on the reverse strand, counting down.
CTGAGCAATCCAGCCCCCTGATTTTTTGTTTTAAATCACATCCTTCAATATGCCTACTGGGGAGATCTAGAGCAATCCCACAGGTAGCATTCTGGGAAGTTCAAATTCACATTTATTACATATCTTGTTTTCTGACTTTTCCAAAGATTATGGACTTGAAATTCTCGATCAGTTGTTGGTCATCATGAAACTTGGTAGGGTTCAGAATACTAAGGTTTGAAAGTTAACTTTTTAAAAAAAGTGCAGGCAATGTTAAATTGACTGTGTCCTCGCAGAGAGCGTGATGCTCCAGTGGCTCCCTGGAGGATGTGTGACTAATAAACCTAGAGCTCATACACATTGGCAGCCCTCCCTGGGCTATCTGGGTGTGTTCCTTTGGAGTTCAGTGGCTTGAGTAGCAGTTCTGAGGATTTTCTGCCTTGAGTGACCACTAGCTGTTACCCAGGTAGTATCACTGTATTGCTTTTATTTTTCAACTATAAAATGGTAGACATTTCTTATTGTAATCTTAATAAATGCTGCTGAGCAAGAAGTCAAAATGGAACATCACTGATGTTAGAACACGGAACTTTCCAGTGTGTGTGTGTGTGTGTGTGTGTGTGTGTGTGTGTGTGTCTGTGTGTATGTGTACATACGTGGAGGCCAGAGGAGTACACTAGGTGTCTCCTCTGTTGCTCTCCACTATATTTTTTTGAGGCAGGGTCTCTCACTGAACCTGGAGCTCACCAATTCTGCTAGGCTGGCTGGCTGGTGGTCCCTAGTGATCCTCCTATCTCTTCCTCTACAGTGCTGAGGTTATAGGACACACTGCCGTACCTGGCTTTTACCTGGGTGCTTGGGATCCACACTCAGGTCCCCAAGCTTGCATGACAGGCACTTTACCAACTAGCCAACTCCATAGTCCTAGATCTTTCCATTTTTTGCCATTATGTTTTGTGTATACATAAAGGACATATGGATGTTTTAAACGGCATCATGCTTTTTAAAAAAATAATATTATTTTTGGAATTTCATACAATATACTTTGATCATATCCAACCCCCTTCACCCATATCTTCTCATATCTACCCCCATCTTTCGACTCTTCCTCCCAATTTTATGTCCTCTTTTTCCTTTATAAAGTCCACCCAGTCCAATATATATTGCCCAAATACTCTTGGGTGTGGGGCTATTACCTGGGGTGTGGAGTGTGGTCAACCTGTCTGGGGTCACATCCTTAAAGAAACTGTCCCTCTCCCAGCAGTCAGCATCTCTTCAGCTAAATGTGGGACTTGGTGCCCAACTCCCCACTACATGCTGGGATTCTGTCTGGCTTGAGCTTGTGCGGGTATTGTGCAATCTGTTACAACAGCTGCAAGTTCATATGTACCACTTTCCTGTTGTCTGGAAAACGGTTTTCTTGTGTTCATCCAACGCCTTTGGCTCTCACAGTCTTTCCACCCCTTCTTCCACAAAGCCCCCTGAGCTCTCTCTTGGGGGATGAGTGCTATGTAGATGTCCTATTTAGGGCTGAGCACTACATAGTCTCTTGTTCTCTGTGCACTGACCTGCTGTGGGTCTGTGTTAGTTACCATCTACTCCAGGAAGAAGCTTCTCTGATAAGGGCTGAGAAATAGACCAATCTATGGATATAACAATCAGCCATTAGGAGTCAGTTTAATCCTAAGCCCATTTAGCAAAATAATAGTAGTGGGATCTCCCCTAGGACCTACATACAGCCTGTCCAGCCACAGATTCATTGGCTTCAATAATGGTGTCAGGTCTGGCTTCCATCTTGTGGATTGGGCCTTAATTCCAATGAGAAAGTAGCTGGTTATCATTCCTATAACATTCGTGCCTCTATTACACTAGTGGGCACATCTTGCCAGGCCAGTTATCACTGTACCTCACGGGGTTCCTAGCCGGGTAAGACCGATGATTACTTTTCTCCCCCAGTAGTATACATAGCACCTTCCAGCCCTGTGAAAGCTAGCCAGATGAAGGTACTAGGTCAGTACCAGCTTGATTTCTCCTTGTTCTATGACTAAAGTATGTGATGTCTTTAGCAGTAAGATCTTACTATCAAGTTCTGGAGGGTAATGAAGAGCAGTGGCAATAGCCAGTAGTGTCTGAGGGTCTGTAAGACCTCCTCCCACTTTGGCCCCAAACTCAAATCCCAGTGCCAGGAATGAGCTGCCTCTTTTGGACTTGTAGGCATCATGCTTCTTGGGAGTGTGGTATGGAATAGACTTACGGTATGGACTCTGGAGGCAGAATGCTTGTTTCAGATCCTGGCTCCATGTCTCACTGACAGGGCCACCGGTCAGTTTACCCTTTTCCTCAGAGCTGTTGTGAAAGGGAATGATAGAATCTAATTCACAGAGTCGTGAGAATTCACAGAGTTAATATAAATGTAGTCTTTATAGAGCAGTGCTTGGTGCACAAAATAAACATAATAGCATCTCTTAAAAAGCATATTTAGTTGTATCAATATACCACAGTTTGCTAATGTCTTACTTTTGGACATTTATGTGACATCTAATTTTTCATAACTGAGATAAAATCTTTTCTAACTATACATCTCCTTAGAATAAATTCATATATAGAATGACAGTATGCACATTTAGGGTTTTAAACATATATTATGAAAATTAAAGTTCTCCTTATATACTACCATACAAATGCTCAAGTACATCATAAACTCATCTCTCCTTATCAGTGCTGGTGAGTGGGTTGGCTTCCACATTTCCTTATCAAAATACGAACTCCAGTCTATTTCCATAATATATACAAATCTGTGCTATCTTAAATGCAAAATAAATGCCCTGAGATACTATTAAACTGTGAAAATTAATTAAATTTGAAGGCAAGCATTCTTTTCCAGAAATTAATTCACCAGGTTGTGCCTAGGCATGGAAATATATCAGTGTTGCTGAAAAAGACTGGAAGAGACCCAAACTGCATCAGTAAAGAGTTTCCCCAGGGTGGAAGGCACAGGACCTTTCTATCACTGGTGCCTTATGGGCCCTGAACCATTGTTTCCCATGGTACTAACGCAAGTCCTTTATCCTGCCTGAGGGCAAGATGTTATTGCTGCCCCTGCTGACTACTGTTTTTAAAAGGTCTGTTAGTATAAATCATGCCCAGCCAGACAAGGATGCTGATGAGGGAAACCTATAACAAGCAGTGTGTGGACCAGAGTTCTCCCATAGACCCAGAACCAGTAGGAATGGAATCTGTAGGAGCCAAGCGTGCTGTTCACTGGTGAGACTTCTTCCTCCAGGGAAGACTGAATTTTGTTTCTAAGGCCTTTCCACAGATTGGATGAAGCTTACTCATTATTGAAGATGACTTCCTTTATGTAACATCAGCAGATTATAGATGTCAACCACATCTACAAAATACCCTTATGGTAGCATTTAAATTAGTGTTTGATTTAATAACTGGGTACATCAGTGTAGCCAAGGTGATATACGCAGCTTACCATCATAGACCGGCAAGGGAAGCCAGCATCAGGAAAAGCGTTCCGACTCCTGCTACCACAAACCCCCAAGTCCCCTTTGAGCTTCACACCAGCCATGTACAAGATTTCTCAGCTGACATGGAGCATCTCTTTGCCATTTCTGTCCTGAGAGGAGAGGATGTCTCTTTGCCCATATTTCCATGGAGAATGATTTGGAAATGACAGTTTACCAGGCTCGTGGAATCAATCATTTCAGAGAAGTCTAGAATCAAATCTCCAAGGACTATGGGAATAGGGTGATAGAACATCAAACTAATCATGGCACAACTGTATCCAAACAGAATTCCAAGGGGAGCTCAGAGGACCACTAGTTCCATGGGAGAGTAATGAATATACGATGAAGACACCATGATCTAAAAACTTTAAGTTCTAATTTGGTCTGGGGATGTAGCTCAGCTGGTATAGTGCCTGTCCAGCATACATGAAGCCCTTGGTTTGATGCCCAGTACCACATAAAACTGGGTATGGTGGTGCATGCCTGTAACCCTACCACTTCTGAGGTAGAAGCAAGAAGATCAAAAGTCCAAGGTCAATGCTGGGTATGGTAGCACACCCCTTTAATCTCAGTATTCCAGAGGCAGAGGCAGGTGGATCTCTGTGAGATCAAGGCCAGCCTGATCTACATAGTGAGTTCCAGGCCAGCTTGGGCTACACACAGCGACCCTATCTTTAAAAAAACCAAATAAATAAAGTGCAAGGTCATCCTCAGTTACATAGGGAGTATGAGGCCAGCCAGGGCTGTATTGAGACCCTGTCTTAGAAAACAAACAAACAAAATAATTTGTTTTTTAAAAACTGTGTGTGTGTTAGAAAAACCAAAGAGTCTCTTAATGTACATGAAGACTTAAAAAAGACGGTTCTGCTATGAAATATTCACCATGCTTACCTGATCAAAAAATAATGCTGCGCAACTTTTGAGTCTAGCGAGCCATGAGCTACTTGAGGAGGAGTCACCGTTTATAGTGGTAGCCAACCACAATATGGATGAGAAAAACTTCTTCCCGAAGTCCCATGTGTTGCTGTTTGACACCTGTAGATTCTATGGAAAAGTACATTTATCGACACACTCACTGCAGAGGCACTGTTGAACCCCCTCATTTACGGAATGGCTGTTATGGCCAGCACTTGGAATGTGACGCTGTAGAAGAGGTACACAAAGCAGAACCTCCCAGAGTTTCTGTCCTTCTCCAGACACATATCCTATATGGCAGTGACCTCTTGATTCCTCAACAGCTCCAGGTGGAGCCCTAACAGACCTTCTATCAACTGTTGTATCTAAGTCTCTTTAGGTTAAAGAATTAGAAGTAAGGCTATGTGTCCAAGCAGTCTGTGCTTGGGAGGAGGAGATGTACACAGAGAAATCATATCCATGTCACCAGGGAAAAAGATGAAAACTGGGAGAAAGAGAGTCCTGTTACACGGAGTGGGCAGTATGTCAGAAAGCAGTGCTGTGGTGGAGGGAAATAAAAGTAGCCGGTGTCTCCTTCCTGCTGCGAGTATTTTCTCCTGACATCCAGAGAAATCCTGGACCGAAAACCATCAATCTGGTGATTGTGTGTGTGTGTGTCTGTGTGTGACTGTATGTGTATCTGTGTGTGACTCTGTCTCTGTCTCTCTCTCCCTCTCTCTCTCTCTCTGTTTTACTGGAGATTCTTTACCCTTTACTACTCTCCTCCAGTTAACCCCCCCCCCCCCCCCCTGAGCCATGCCCTCTGCCCCTTAATGTGAGAAGATGCAGGTAACTGAGAAGCCCAGGTCTTTCCCAGTCAGAAATATCAAAAAGCCAGTCAGGAAAGTCCACACCTGAAATTCTCATCTTTCTGGGTCCCTGGTCAGTGCCACTTAGACAAAGAAGGTGTTTACTTAGCATGAAACACTCTTTTGAGGGTCCAAAAAAGTAAAAGTGCCCCCCACCAGATGTTAATGCAGAATTGATGTTTCCTTGGGGTCAGTGGAACACAGTAGGTAAGAGCCTGGCTGTAGGACACCTGCATGTTTCCAAAGAGTCTCCTATAGGAGTGGGTGATGGGCAAAATGAAGGATGATCCTCTTCAGGAGGATGTCTGGGGAGCAAGGCGGGCAGTACATTTGTTAGACCTCAACAGACTTGGATCGAGCATTTCCTTCATACAGTGCATAAAGCTCGGGAACATTAAGGTAGACCAGATATCTCGATAGTAGAAATTTTATTCAAATTGGAACTTTATGTTTCCCCAGTTTGGACTTAGGCATGGACTTGAAGATTATTCCTTTTATGTTTATTCTGGTGTCCAGCTTCTGCCTTCTCAGCCCCTTGCTCTTAAGTCATTCCATTCGCAGACTCAGTCATACAGAATTCTTAAAGTAGCTTGAATCAGGATGGTAGGCAGGTTCAGTACCTTTGACTGACTGGGTAGGGAGATGTGACTTAATCTCGTTGACACAGGCTGTTTGGCAGAAGAAAACTGACCTGCCCGTTCAGTTGTAGCTGTTCTCTAATGTCCTCCCACCGATACCTACCCTATCCCCTCTGGATGTTTAAATTGCCTTGACATTACTCCTTTTAAATCTCCCTGGGGTCTGAAAGGTTACTGGTTAACCTTGTGGAGACTAGTCATATAACAAGTCAATTTCTTCAATCAAATTAACACTCAGCTACTCAAAACTGATCCAAACGATAAAGGGAATTTCCTGGGAAACTCAGCTAGCTGTGACCTGGTGAACAGCAGTTGATGATGCATGCTCAGGCCCGTCTGTATCTGCTATTTACTGGCTACATAATCTGGCAAATCACTGAGAGTTCTGTGGGCCTCTGTTTCCTCATCTAAGCATAGGTTTACAATGGGCTTGGAGTTGTTTTGAGGGCTGGAGAGATGGCTCAGTGGTTAAGAGCAAAGACTGTTCTTGCAGAGGGCCTAGGTTTGATTCTCAGCAACCACATGGCAGATAACAACCATCCATGAGTCCGGTTCCAGGGGATCCGAAACCATTATCTGACCTCCGAGAGCATTGCACGACATGGGTGCACTTACATACATGTATACTCATACACACAAAAATGAATAAGTTTTTAAAATAAATAGAATAGAGTTGTTTGGAATATTGAATGAATAGTAAAACACCAAGGTACATGCCACATAGAAAATGCTCAGTAGGACCAACAAGATGGCTCAGTGGATAAAGGCACTTGCTGCACAAATCTGATGACCTTAGTTCAATGCCTAGGTCCCACAATCGAAGGAAAGAACTAACTCCTGAAAGTCGTCCTCTGACTTCCACACATAGTGTCACACACACATACACACACACACACCCTGCACTCACACACAATAATAATACATTTTTTTTAAGTTTTAAAAAAGAAACTTTCTATAAAGGTAGCACCTATTTCCATCATTATCTTCCTGGCTGACCTGGCCACTCTCAGTTCAGCGGGAGGACTCATCAGTTTGGGGTCTGGAGTAGAGTTGTAGAGGTGTGAGGACTGCTTCTCTCAACTGCCGAACCCCAGCTGGCATTGCGCACTGGCAGATAATTCAAGTCTGACACTGGAGTGTTCATTTGGCAAGCTGCTGTAATAGTCTTACAGTTCAAAGTTAAAATATGGTCCATTGTAATTTTGTGTGCAAAGCAAAGATTGTTACCATTGCTCACTGAACTCCACCCCGAACCCATCAGGCAGCAGCTTAGGGGAGGGAAACAGGAGCTTGCCTCACCACTGGAGCACTGCCTGGGTGGGACTGGGGACCCTCCCCACCTTTGAAGACCAGGCTTTGAACTGTTGCCTAAGATCCTAACACCTTTTCTTTAAGAAGACTTCTTAATTTGACTGTTACCCTCAGGGAAATCTACTTGCCAAAAATTCCAACAGTAACTATGGGCTGAGATCTTGGGGGTAAATTAGTATTGGATTTCTGGGCAATTTGCCCTAAATGCTAATGTATAAAATGCACCTGGATAAGGACATTTTTCTTCTGAATCACAGATTCTTGGCCTAATTAATTTTTACTAACAAAAAAGTACTGGCTTTCTTTTTCTGAAGGTAAGTACATAAAACAGGTGCTACCTGGATCATGGTGGGGACTTGGAAACATTCACCTATTTACCCCTCATGGCTTTGAGCCTAGTGCCTGGGACATGTAGACACTCTGTAGACACTGGACTGCAGAGACTGTGTCTAGTGAACTTGTAGGTTCATCTTGTGTTCAAATTCTAGTTCTGCCACTAACTCATGGTGGTTCTTAAGTAAATATTTAACCCCTCTGAGAATGAACTTAACTCTCCTAAGAGTGGAAATAACTTTTCAGGGTCTTGGTAAGCTCGGAAGAAAATAGTATAGGTGAAGTACCTGACACATCTTCTATTGGGTGAGCTTATGTGACGGAATCTGGGATGCTCTCTC
>NW_008330297.1:1990423-1996242 GCF_000622305.1 Nannospalax galili | reverse complement strand
TAGTAAGGTGGAGGTACTTACACATCTTCTATTGGGTGAGGTTATGTGACGGAATCTGGGGTGCTCTCTCAATTCTAGGGGCCCCCCCCCCCGGACTCTAGAGAAGCTTATTTTGTAGCCCTTCACTTTGCAATCTTTTTCAAAAAATCATTGCTATTAGAAAAAAAGTCTTATTCCTAACTTATTTTTTTTATTGGTGGAGAGAAATCACATTTACTGCTTTGTTACTCATCTAAAAACAAACAAGCAAAAACCATTTGCTAATATGTGTTATGGTTTGAATCTGAATTGTCTCCTGAGACTCACATGTTAAAGGCTTTGGGGAAGTGGTTGGATTCTGAGGGCTCTGACCACATCCATGGATTAATTCATGGATGGGATCCTAATTTGATGACATTACTAGAGGATGGAAAATAATTAGATGAATATAGTTGTAGGAAGTAAGTTACAGGTGAGGTGCCTTTGGAGGGTATATCTTGACCCTGGTCCTTCCCTCTCTCTCTGCTTCCTGGTTGCCATGACATAATCAGCTGTGCCCTACCATATGTTCTCTGTCATGATGGTCTGTCTGGCTTGTGATAGCTTGAAAACAGCAGAACCAAGTAGCCTTGGGTGGAACTCTTGGAAACTGACCCAAAATCTTTCTTCCTTGAAATTATTCACAGGTATTTTGACACAATGCTGAAAAATGACAAATACATTACACTTTTGGTTAAAGTTAACATTATTCTGGGCTAATATAGTATATTATTTTACTGTTTATGATACCATTAAATCATTGTTACATAAATTAATATTTCTTTAGAGAAACATTTTTGACTTCAGATCATTTAAAAGTTCAAAACTCAAGGCAGACAAATGAAAACAATCTGATTGAAATCTGATTTTTTTTTAAACAGCAAGTTCTGTTAGGAAGCAATAGATACTAAGGGAAAGTGCCATGAATCCAGAATTCCCCATGCAGTTAAGCTAACATTCCAGTGTGAGATGTGAACAGACACAGAAAACACGCTATGTATATATTTTAAAACATTTCTTAAAAAAGTACTGTAGTCAAATGAAAAATAAATCAGAATAAAGGCATCAAGGAAATCAAAACATACCTGACAGAATGGTGAAGACAAACTTACAGTAGACGATGATTAGTTGCAAAGTTTAACCCATTTTAAGTATTTGTTTTACTGGAAGAGACAATTTTTAAAAAGAGCAGTCTATATATAACAAATTCATTTCACTTCAATGAATTCTAAGAGATAGACATTAAAATTCTGCTGGAATCTCATGCTGATGAGATGATACCGATTCTGAGTCATTCTTGACTTCAACATAAATTCAGTTATATGTGTTAAAGTAAAAATAGATAAACACTAGTAATAGGTCAGAGAGTTGGCTCAGTGGGCAGAGGTGCTTGCCGCCAAGCCTCATGGACCTCACTTCGAGCCCCATGATCCACATGGTGGAGAGCACTGACTCTTGCAAGTTGTCCTCTGACTTCATGTATGCTGGGGGAATGTATGCACACACACACACACCCACCCACACACACACACACACAAATAAATGGATAAAATGTAAAAATAATTCAAAATATGGACAATAGCTAATAACACAGACAGTAACGAGTAAATATGATAAGTTGAAGACACAGATAGGTGGGGTGAAGACAATCAAGCCATTATAAGATGATGCCAGTGGTTAGAAGAAATATGAATGGTTAATTCTTCTCTTATACAGCCCAGCAGTACATAAACCAAAGACCACTATTTATAACATATTTAAATACAATAACAAAGTATTGTTTTTATAAAATCATGAAAAGGTACATCAGGTAAATGCACAGAAAGGGAAATCAGAAGTAGAAGTACTTCAGTAGGAAGAACGTGAGGCCACATGCTTTGAACAGAGAAAGGAGTATTTTAATAAAAGATGCCATTCCACCTGTACTCACATACACGTACCCCACATACACATAATTACAAAAACAATAAAAAAATCTCAAAAATGAACAATCAAAAGGATGCCATTTAACAAGAACTTACAATTTTATGTACTGAAAATGTTCCATTGAATTGAAAATTATTTGCAATTAATATGGCAGACAAAAGTTAACAGCTTTATAAAACAATAGTATTTAAATATCAAGCAGAAAATGATCAACATTCCCACAGAAAAAGCAACAAACTTCACACCCTGGTAGTTCATAAAAGTAAATGTAAAGATCCATTCAACACATGGAAAGGTCCTTGGATTCTTCGCAGTCAAAGAAATGTAGATCCGTGACAGATTTTTCACAGACACCCTGGCAATGGCCTCCCAAAAGGGTTATAATATTTAATACATGTAGGGATATGAGGAAATTGTTTCTCTCAAGCATGTTTTGTGGAAATGTGGAGTGATAAATGCTTATTTTGGGGGAGCATTTGTCAGTGTTTTTGAAGTGTTTCAGTGGGCCTATCTCTAGACATCCTACTGAAACGTTTACACATAGGCACAAAAGGATAAAAACATTTAGTGTAACATTATTTGGATAAAGTTTGAAGTAACTTATATGTTCATCAATAGAAATTAGTTCATTGAAAAGAATAGCATTGAAAAGAATCAGGTGTCCAATGACCTGGGATAATTTCCATGACATATTAATGGGAAGAAAGCAAATGTAGCCATATATATGGGTGGAATTTATTTGTTTGTTTATACACTGTAAAAACTGCAGAAATTCTGAGAAACTGCTAACAACACTTGCCCAGGGCAAGCTGGAATGAAGAAAATGATAAAAAGCTTGACACACACAAAAAAATGAGTCCTGCACATTTAAGTGTAGGAGACTATGATGGCTCTTCTTGGTTGTAAACTTGACTGCATCTGGAATCAACTAAAGTGCAAACTGCTGGCCACTCCTGTGAGGGATTTTCTTGATCAGATTATTTGAAGCAGTAAGACCCACCCTAAAATGTGGGCAGCACCACATGGCAGCAGCCCAGATACAAGGACACAGAAGAAGGAAATTTGCTTTTTGCCTGTTTGCCCTCACTCCCGCTGGCACTTTCATCTACCCTTCTGCTGTGGCATTGCTTCGCTGATAATTAGAACCAACTTCTTCGGGTTCCAGTGTAGTCTGAAAACAGGCAAATCTCCAGGAATCCTCCAGGCCTTTGGCACCAAACAGGGAGTGCTGAGACATCCGGCCTCACGGACTGAGCAGTTACTGGATTCTCAGCCTCTCCAGCATTAGACAGCCATTGTTGGACTACCTGGACTCTATCTTGTAAGTCAATCCAATAAATCTCTTGTATATATATATTCATCCACTCCTTCTGTCAGTCCTGCCATTTTGAAGAACGCTAATAGTGAAACTGTCTGAGTTGATAATCTATTCATCCCAGCCATCCATCCATTTAGTAACAACAATTGAATACTCTCTGCATGCTGAATGCTGTACTGAATGACTATCAGGTTCTAGTTTTCTGAGATACAGACTTAGACTTCTGCTCAGTATGCAAAACATCACAGTGTGAATTACTTCTTCAGGTAATTCAAAATGGCAATAATGTTAAGCCATAAAAAATAGGAGCACAATAAAGAAAAGATCTCAGCAGCCTGAAATACTCAAGTTCGTACGAGGAACAATTTTACATCTGTGGATTTGAGTTTGTGGGTAACTTCTGTCAGAACAACTTCTGTGGAGTTAAGAATAAAACCTGAGCCCATTGATTTGGGAAGTGAGATTCTGTGGAAGTAGCGATAATTGAGGTCTCTTTCAAAATACTTATGCTGAAAGGAAAAGAAGGCTTAGAGCTCGGAGTGTCGTTCAAGGGAAACACTCTTGTGTGATGGGAGAGTCTTTAGCTTTGTAGAAAAGACATGGGGCAATGTGGAAAAGATCGAAGTCCGAGGAGATGAAGGATGACTGATAGTTCAGGGCCCAGAGGGGACTCGAGTGAGTGAGACCAAGGGTAATAGGTGGGCTTAACTCTTTTTCTCTAGCATCCATCTTCTTCAGCTGTAGTGAACTCTGTCCTCTGGGCATGGCACTGCCACTGTTGTCTTGAAATCATAGCAGCTTTGATTACATACAGGAGACCCTCACAAGACTGGCCTATTAGCATGGCCCTGTAGAAAGCGTGAGGGCTGGATCTTGGGACCCTCACGTGATATTCTGTACATTCACTTCCCCTGCTCACAGTCCTGACCCCCTGCATGTGGTACAGATGCAGCTGTCACTGAGTTTCCAGTCACACCAGAATGGGCCTTTTCAGTGACACAGCTGCCCAAGAGTCACCCCAGCTCCTCTGACAAATCCCAGTGCACTCACTGTTGCACCAAGCTGCACTTGGTTCTGGGGTGAGTGAACATTTCTGTGCATCTCCCAAGGAAAGCAATGCGACATCAGTGTCTTCACAACCCCAGGCCTCTGTCCCTCTGTCTTCTCAGTTACCCCTTTCCTACTGTCCGTTCCTCTTCATCTTCTGCCTGAACACCATGCTTCTTGGGAGGCCTTCTGTTCACGCACTAGGAGCTTTGCAGGTCTCCGGTCCTCATCACCTCACTTTTTTCCCACGTGAGCCATTCCACAGGCAACTCACAAGGTACTAGCTCACTTCTCAGAATGGAAATTCAAGATGGAAGCAATATTTTTCAGCCTCGGTTCAGAAGTCGTATGTCATCACGTCTGTGTTTTGTGCTCTAATGGTTAAAACAAGTCATGATCACCAGCAGGGGCTCTTGAGGGGCCATCTCGGAGGCTACCCATCACAGAGAGGCTCATGACATACCCTAAGTAGCCAGGTATGGTTGTTGCTGTTACACATGTCCTGGCACTTGGGGGTAGAAGGCAGAGGGCTGCTGTGGCCATTCTGGTCACCGTGGCTTGCCTAGGATGTCTCTTTTTTGTTTATTTGTTTTGTTTTTGGTTGCTGGTTTTGTTTTGTTTCTGTTTTTTTTGGCAGGGTCCCCCTAGTCCCAGCCCTCCTGGAACTCACTATGTAGACCATGCTGGCCTCGATATAACAGAAATCCACCTGCCTCTGCCCCCTGAGTTCTGGAATTAAAGATGTGTGCCACCATGCTCAGCATGTATGTCTCTTTTAAAAATTATATCTTATTTATTTATTTATTTATTTATCTATGGTGTTTTTTAATTTTTTGATTAAAAAAAATTTTTTTAGAACAAGCATATCATTATAGCTTTAACATGCCCAATAACAGTTTCCAGAGCAAAGACACAGCTCCTTCAAAAGTGGCTATAAAATTTCTAGGTTTGCTGTTGAATCAATACATTTATACAATATTGAGCTCAGTAGAAGCCCTGTAAGACATAAAATAGAGTTTTTAACCCTCAAAAAAGATCTCCATTTCATTCTAAAATATACTGGTAATTTTGCAGAAAGACTCATTGTTTTTGCTACTAACACTGAGATGTTGGCCCATGCAGCTCTCATCTGTATGAATCTGATTATTACTAGTCATAATCAGTTGCACTCGGATCCTTGGCACCTGTGTATATCTATAAAGTCATTGGGTAGATTTCAACAGTAATGTTCATCACCTCTACTAATTAACATGACATAAACTTTTATTCTTCCTCCTCAAATATAATACATTTTTTAATTTGTTGATTTTTTCTGTGTGTGTATATCACATAGAACATCCCAAACCATCTTATTCAACTGTACACCCACTTCCCATATGGAACCCACCCATAGCCTCCCTCCCCCCACTAAAGCCCTTATACTCTATTATCTCTGCTACTGTCTGCTATGTTGTCAGCACCCCAGCCATTCCCCACTACTTGTCCATCTGGTGAATCTAGTCAGCCTATC
>NW_008330297.1:1989104-1990281 GCF_000622305.1 Nannospalax galili | reverse complement strand
AAGAAGGTATCTCCTATCTGGCATTGTTGCTTGTTATGTAGCCTTTAGCTATACATATGGACTTAAAAAATTATATTGGCCCCTTTAATCTTTGGTTATACTTTCCTTTTGGGTGTTTAAGGCCATACAGTTGGCCCAGATAAAACAATTTATTTTTACTCTTAAGGTCATTTGAGGATCTGTTCCTCAGGGTCACATGAGCTTGGGAGGAGATCCTGGCTCCTTTCTTTGACCAGTTCTGCCTATGTGAAGATAAGTCAAAGGTCCTGCTCGACCATGGCTGGCTTCGCTTGGAAGCATGGAGGAAATGTTTCCTCTGTGTTGACCCTCTTCTTTGTAGAAAACACTGGATCATGTCCACCTTGTGGGGTCTCCTTGGCCTCCTTGATCAAGACAACAGGTGACCCACCACAATTACAGGACATTTTGGGAGATGTTCATAGTCTCCTGGAAATAGTCGACCTAGGAGGGCAAGGAGCAAAAAGTGTCCTTTATGTTCCTCTGACCAAATTAATATAGGCCTCAAAGTATGTCTGTTAAACATCCAAGAAGATTAGTTCCCCCAGTCTGGCACTTTTTTTTTTTTTTTTGGTCTTTTTGACACAGGGTCTCCCTGTAGCTCCAGCTGTCCTGGAACTCACTATGTAGACCAGGAGGGCCTTGAACTCACAGAGATCTGCCTGCCTCTGCTTCTGCCTCCTGAGTGCTAGGATTAAAGGCACGTGCCACCATGCCTGGCCAGTCTGGTACTTTTAATTACTGTGTGCCATGTAGATAAATCGTGGGCAAAGACCAGTTTTTCTCAGATAAACCGTACATAGACATATTTCTTGATCTGCTATGTATAATTTGTCAGTAGGTTGTTGGAGTAATATGGTTCCCTCCGGTTTTTAAAACTAGCTAGGCATTGTTTATCTCTCACATTGTCTAACCCCTCCATCATGGTTTACCACTTAAGGTGCCCCCATTTTCCCCCTTCTCCCTTAATAATACCCTTCTCCTATGATCCTGCCTCTCTTGAGCTCCTTCTTTCCCTTTATCCCCTAGGTTCCTTGTATATCCTTCCCTCCCCCCCCTCGCTTAAACTAACCTACTTTTTATCCATATCTCCCTTATTGAGGCCTGTTTCCTACTGTCCTTCTCTTTCAGGTTCTTTCTTTTCCTTTACCTCCCTGTT
>NW_008330297.1:1987415-1988927 GCF_000622305.1 Nannospalax galili | reverse complement strand
ATTGACCTGCAAATTTAATGACTTCATCTTTCTTTACTGCTGAGTAAAACTCCATCGTATAAATGAACCACATTTTCGTTATCTACTCATCAATTGAGGGACACTTAGTTTGCTTCCATCTCTTAGCTATTGTGAAAAGGGCATCAACAAACATGGATGTACAAGTGTCTCTGCAATAGGATGAGTTCTTTGGGTATATGCCAAGGAGTGGTATAACTGGGTCAAATGGTAGGTTCATTTGTAGTTTTTTAAGTGTTCTCCACACTGTTTTTCATAGGGGTTGAACAGGTTTGCAACCCCACCAGCAGTGGATGAGTGTTTCCCTTTCCCCACATCCTCTCCAACATTTGGTATCATTTGTTCTCTTGATCTTAGCCAGTCTGACTGGGGTAAGATGAAATCTTAAAGTGGTTTTAATTTGCATTTCCCTAATTATTAGGGATATTGAACATCTTTTAAGATGTTTCATAGCCATCTTTATTTCTTCTTTTGAGAACTCTCCATTCAGCTTCTTAGCCCATCTTTTAATTGGGTTACATCTTGTCTTGATTCTGTTTTTTGAGTTCGTTATATATTCTGGATGTTAAATCTCTGTCAGATGTGTCGGTGGTGAAGATTTTCTCCCATTCTGTGGGTTTTCTCGTCACATCCCTGGTTGCCTCCTTTGATGTACAGAAGCTTTTTAGTTTAATGAGGTCCCATTTGTTGATTCTTGACCTTGTTTCTGGGCAGTTGATGTCCAGTTTAGAAAGTCCTTTCCTACACCTATATCTTTTAGGTTCTTGCCAACGTTTTCTTCTAACAGTTTCAGAGTTTCAGACTTTACATTGAGGTCTTTCATCCATTTGGAATTGACTTTTGTGCAAGGTGAAAGATAGGGGTTTAGTTTCATTTTTCTACAGGTAGAGATCCAGTTTTGCCAGCACCATTTGCTGAACATGCTGTCTTTCCTCCAGTGAATGTTCTTGGCCCCTTTGTCAAATATCAGGAGGCTGAAATTGCATTTACTCATATTTGGGTCTTCAATTTTGTTCCATTGATCTATGGATCTATTTTTGTGCCAGTATCGTGTTGTTTTTATGACTATAGCTCTGTAATACAGGTTAAAATCAGGTATAGTAATCCCCCTGGTATTGCGCTTAGTGCTCAGGGTTGTTTTGGCTATCCGAGGTCTTTTGTGCTTCCATATGAATCTTAGGATTTTTTTTTGCAATTCTGTGAAGAATGTCATGGGGATTTTGATTCACATTGCATTGGAACTATAAATGGCTTTAGGATGGTCATTTTCACAATATTAATTCTTCCAGTCATGAGCATAGGAGGTCCTTCCATCTAGCTATTTAATGTCTTTGGTCATGTTTATTACGAGATTTTTTTTTTCAGCTATTGTGAAGGGGAGTGTTTCCAAGTGCTCTTTCTCTGATTGCTTGTTATTGGTATATAGGCAGATTAATTTTGTAACCTGCCACTTTACTGAACCTGTTAATAATTTCGAGGAGTTTTCTGATAGAG
>NW_008330297.1:1965703-1985787 GCF_000622305.1 Nannospalax galili | reverse complement strand
ATTGTTTAATATAGATGTCTCTCTGTTAACTCTCTGCCCTGTTGACCTATCTAATGGAGACAGTGGGGTATTGAAATCCTCTACTATTAATGAGTTGGGATTAATCTGGGTCTTAAAGTCTTGTAGGATTGTTTTTATAAAGTTGGTTGCACCAGAGTTTGGTGAATACATGTTCATGTTTGTAATATCTTCTTGGTTTAGTGTTCCTTTGATCAGCATGAAGTGGCCACCTTTGTCTCTTCTGATTAGTTTTAGTTTAAAGTCTATTTTGTCAGATATTAGAATTGCAATGCCTGGTTTTTTCTTCATATGATTCGCTTGGTATATTTTATTCCATCCTTTCACCTTAAGGTAGTGCCTGTCCTTGAAAGTGAGATGAGTTTCTTACAGATAACAAAAGGATGGGTTTTGTTTCTTAATCCATTCAACTAGTCTGTATCTTTTGTCTGGGGAGTTCAGTCCATTGATATTTAAAGTTATTAATGAAAGATGTATATTGAATCCTGTCATTTTATTTCTGTTCACCTTCTTGATATACCTGTGACATGAATTCCTTCAGCCTATTTATGTCATGGAAGATTTTTCTTTCCCCTTCAACTATAATAGACATTTTGGTTGGGTATAGTAATCTGGGTTGGCATCTGCGGTCATTTAAAACTGGGAATACTTTGGTCCGGCTCTTCTGGCTTTCAAAGTTTTCCCTGAGTTGGCTGTAATCCTAATGGGTTTTCCTTCATATGTGACTTGTTTCTCTTTTGCAGCTTTCAGTATTGTCTCTTTGTTCTGTACACTTAGTGTTTTTACTATGTTGTACTGTGGAGAGTTTCTTTTCTGGTCCCGTCTGTTGGTGTTCTATATGCTTCTTGTATTTTTATGGGCATGTCTTTCTTTAATTTTGGGAAATTTTCTTCCATGATTCTGTTGAAGATCTAGTCCATGCCATTACCTTGGGATTCTTCTCCTTCCTGTATGCCTATGATACATAAGTTTGGTCTTTTTATGGTATCACACAATTCCTGCATATTCCATTCTTGTGATCTCTTAAGTTTTTCATAATCTTTGCTTTAGTGGTCTAGTTCATCCATTTATCTTCCAGTCTTGATACTCTGTTTTCCATTTCGTTCATCCTATTGGTGTGGCTTTCTGTCGTTTCTAATTGGCTTACTGAGTGTTTCATTTCCCTCTTCATTTCAGCCTGAGTAGTCTTCAATATTTCTAGCTCTTTTCTGATTTCATTCAGAAGTTTATTCCTATCTTCCTTCAGTTCTTTAATGTGTGTTCTTGTGTGTTCTTTAAATTCACTGAATTCTTTTATCATATTCATCATTGTTCTTTTGAGTTCCATGTCCTGCATTGTCTCTAGGGGATTCTCATTGTGCTCCTCTAGAGGATTACTGGAATTTGGTGGGCTATTGGTATTTGGTGGGGATATGTTATTTTGGTTTTTCATGTTATTATTTTCTTTGTGATTTTGACATATGAATTTCTTTTGTAGTTTCTGATTCTTGTGTGAGACTCCAGTCTTCAAGATTAGGTGTGCTTCTTTTTGTAAACTTTATGTGCCTTTGTGGTTTACTTTTTGGGCATGAAAATCCCACTCATCTAAGCTTCCAGTTCTCTCTTTTGATTTTACATTGGGGATTGTTTTGTCTTCAGGAGTTCCCATAGAGGCCCAAGTCAGATGAGGATCAGATGCTTTCAGGCTTTCTCCTAAAGTCTGGGTCTCTCCCAGAAAGATTTTGGCCTCAGGAATTTGGGGGTTGGGTTGGCCTGGGAGCAGGGCCCAGGAAAGATGCTGGTTTAGGGCAGCTGGTTACCGTCACACTCAGAGATTTAAAGGGAGATGGGGGTGGGAAGAGGCCCCAAGGGCTCCTGGGGACTGCACTGAGGAACTAGGTTGGTCTGGATGCAAAGGATCAGGAAGCCAAAAGGTCAGCCCCAGAGTCCAGGAAAGAGGCTGGCGGGTTGTGCAGCACAGGGAAGCAGAGGGAGGTGAGGGCAGGGCAAGGCCCAGAGGGCTCCTGGGGACCTGGAGAAGGAACTGGGTCCCTCTGGATGCAAGGGATCAGGAAGCAGTGGTGGCCCCAGGCAAGAGGGCAGTCCCAGGGTCCAGGAAAGATGCTGGCAGGCTGTGCAGCCCAGGAAAGCAGTGGGAGGTGAGGGTGGGGCAGGCCCAGAGGGCTCCAGGGGACTGCCAGAAGGAACTGCGTTGGTCTGGATGCAAAGGAACAGGAAGCAGTGGTGGTTCCTCAGGTGTCTGGGGTGCCAAAACAAGGAATGGGAGAGAACCCAGGCTAGGAGGAGATACAGGCAGGGGAGATGGGAGGGTGAATGAGGTTGAGGTGGTCAAGGTGCGGAGGGCACAATCGACTCGTGCAGGCCCAGGGAAGCAGCTCATTTATTAATTTTATTTTATGTGTATGAGTGTATTGCCTGCATGTATGTGAGTGTACCCATGTCATGCAGTTCCCACAGAAGTCAGAAAAGGGTGTTGGATCCCTGGAACTGGAGTTACGGAAGGTTGTTAGCTGCCATGTGGGTACTGAGAATTGAACCCAGGTCCTCTGTAACAGCAGCCAGTGGTGAGCCATCTCTCCAGGCCCACTAGAATGTCTCTTTGTTAAAGAAAAAATATCTCTAATCTTCTTGTCTTGATAGGCCCATATTTTGAAAATTTTTTATAACTTTCTTTTGCCTTTTTTAGGCTACAAAAGAACAAGTTCCTTTGTAACCTATTTATGGAGGTAACAGCAAGAAAGAAGCAAACAGGATTTCTGAACAAAGATGGCTTTAAATACAGTTTCCCTCTGTGCAAGCAGAAAATAGTGTGGGGACACTGCCAGATTCTTTTCATATTTTTTAATTTTTTTGAGCATTTCTCGCACAAGTACTGTGTTTGCATCATTTCCACCCTCATTTCCACCCTCTCCCCTCTCCAACTTCCCATGCCCTGCCTCTCAATTTCATGACCTCATCTTTGATTATTACATATACATACAAACATATATATTTATAATCTACTGAGTCCATTTAGTGGTGCTTGTGTGTCCATGTGTTTAGGGCTGACCACCAGGGTTAGATAACCTGTCAAGGAGCTAGTCCCTGGAGAAAACGGGCTCTCTCTCTTTCAGCAGCCATTGATTGCCTGCAGCTCTTCATCTAGAGGTGGGACCTTGAGAAATTTCATCCGTCCACATTGGCATGTGTACTGGTGTCATTATGTATATCTTGATAGTCCCTGAACTTCACCTAAATCTAGGGGTCGCACTGTAGCAGTGTCATTTGCAGCTGGGCATCCCATGGTCACTTATTCTCTGCATTTTAACTAGTTGTGGAACTTTGTAGTTGTTTCCATCTGTTGCTAAAAGAAGCTTTTTGAATGGGTGGTGAGAGCTATACTTACCTGTGACAATAAGGATCAATATAGTTAGAATACAGCAATAAATTATACTGGTTTAGGACAATGACAGTAGTAGCCTCATTTGCTATGGTTTATAACCTTTCCATCCATGGTTATTTGGTTAAATCTATACTAGATATGAATTCCCTCCTATTTAGAAGGTTTTAAGTCCATTTAGAGAGCTGTTGGTCACCCACAAGATAAAAATGCCACTATTGTATCATTAGGGATACTTTGTTGGACTGGCCATGGTTGTGGTTCATGGGCTTTACAGCTGGATAAGACTATTGATTGCTTTTCTCCCTTGGCAGCTTACATAGCACCTTCTGATAGTCTTCAGGGAGGAGGCTTCCAGGTCAGTTCCTGCTTGATTTCTTCAAGTCCTGTGTCTGAAGTGTGTGGTGTCTTCAGCCATAGGGTCTTACCTTCAAGTTCTAGGGGGCAACCAAGGACTATGACAATACTCTATATGGTTTAGGAGTCTCTTGGACTACGCCGACCCACAACTTGAGGAGAATTTTCCTTGCCTGGCACTGGGATTTTTGTTAGATAACCTTTACCTACACACACACACACACACACACACACACACACACACACACGCAGACAGACAGACGCACATTTATATGTGAGTATATAACATAAAGTAACTGTAGAGGCCAGGAAAGTACAAAGAAATCATGGAGGAGGAGTGAAGAAGGAGCCCTAGAGAGGACACTGCCACTTTCAGGCAGGAAATGGAAAAACTGTGGGGAGGGGCGGGGGCGGTATTTTAACTGGAGAGGGAGAGGGAGGAGTGATAAATACTATAAATACTAAGGATGTCTGTAAAAGCCGTAGGGAAATATACTATCGTAAAAGGCAGATCCTTTTCAGAATCATAGTTAGGGTCAATTAGTCCCACCCATATCACTGGCCAAACCCTGCCATGTTCTACCCAGGAGCCTCACTCCTCAGTCAGAGACTTTCTTGATCAACCCAGAGGCTTTGGATTGGAGCAAGTCAGAAGAGTCCATCTGGCTTTCCCATTCCTACCCACATTTGGTGCCCCAAGCTGAGCTTCGAGTCCAGCTGTTCTATCTAACGGTGTCCACTGCCTCAGCTGCCCTACACCTGCAGTCTAGGCTCACCACCTGGCTCTGTAGCATCCCTGTGATTTTTCCACATCCCGCTTCACCTTCACACTCCCCTCTTTTCTCCAACCTGGCTACTACTATTTTGTAAGCTTTCAGCTCAAGCATGGTCCTCTACAGGAAGCCTCCTTAGCATACCTTTGCAAGTCTCAGCTAGTCCTGCGCTGAGACATGAATGGACTGCTGGATTCTGCTTTGTTTGCGGGTCTGATTTCTCCCTCTGAGTACAGCTGGTTGAAGGCAGGGTTGCACCATGCATGGACCTGGCATATGGTGGGCGCTCCACGAGTACATCCTAGGTCATTTTGGCAATGATCTAGTGATCAGGGGATTTCCCCTTTTTGAAGAAATGAGTGAAATGGAGGAAGGGGCATAAAGATGAAGATGACTGGAGAAGTCAAGGCAGAAGTGGTCACTGTCTTGCTGTAGAGCACCTGTTATTTCTATGAAAGAGGAGATTAGGCCACTTGCCAAAAACCAGGGAGACGGAAGCTGCCAGGACCCTTGAGGAAAGTAGGGTGGTTTTGAAACAGCTGGTGTAGAGAGCGGAAATGGAGTAGAAGAGAAACACTTGAGGGCCCAGGTGAGGATGGAGCTCATAAATTTATAACAGAGCCCAGAAACATGAATATGCAATTTTCTCCAGAACGGCTTAGCAGTTCTAAGCTAGAAATAAGAAACTAGTGCTAATTACTATTTATTCATGTCTACTATATGCCAGGCCCATGCTACATGCTTAAACTGCTTGATCTTTGTCCTCACAAGTCTCTGGTGCAGGTCTTTATTTCAATCGTGTAGATGGAAAAGTTGGTTATAGAGGTCAGCCACATAAAGTCACATAGCTGGCAAGTGACAGAAACAGATGCATGCCACAGTCTGCCTGTGGAGGCCAGGACTTTGGGACCCTGCCATTCCACTTTTTCTTCTGAGGGTCCTCTTGGGTTGACCTAGGCTAGGGATTGTCATAAAGAAGGCAGTGAAGGGACACGGGAGGCTGGAAAGAAGGTTCCGGGCTAGAATGTTGTTAGAGTGATTAATTGTGGGCTCTGGGTGAACAGTCTGACATAGGTGTGTTGGCTGGCATCCAAAGATGAGAAGCTAAAGATATCTGTGGTATTAAAGAATAGACTTATGAAGGGCAAAGGAATAAGAGAGGAGTGTATAGGTCAGAGGTAGCCATTAGATGTCTTCCGCTGTCATTCTCCACCTTACCTTTTGAGACAGAATCTCTCACTGAACCTAGTGCACGCTGACTGGCTAGACCATCTGGTGAATGAGCTCTGGGGATCCACCCATCTCTGCCTCTTACCTCCTAGGTACATGGGTTACCGACATGCTTGACACTGGGAGTCTGAACTCAAGTGCTTATGTTTGAGGACATTATTAACTGAGCCACATCCCCAGCACTCCTGCTTTTTTTTGTATGATGATGCCTCACTATTTTGGCCAGTCTGGTCCCAAACTCCTGGGCTCAAGTGATCCTTCTACCTTATCTCCTAGAGTAGCTGGGATTACAGGTGTCAACCACCACGTCTAGTTGGGACACTTTTAGTTGTGTGATTTGTGAGTGTTGTGGTTAGTGTTGATTGGTAACTTGACAGGATCTGGAATCACCTAGGAGATGAGCCTCTAGCCACAACTGGGAAGGATTATCTAGATTAGGTTAATTGAGGTGGGAGGACCCACCCTAAAAGTAGCAGGCGTCATCCCCTGGGCTTGGATTCTGGGCTGCATAAAGGGAGAAAAGGAGCTGAACGCCAGCATTCACTTCTCCCTGACTGTGGGTGCAGTGTGACCAGCTGCTTCAAGTTGCTGGTATCTTGACTTTCCCACCACCATGGACTGTGCCCTCAGCTTGTGAACCAACATAAACCCTTCCTTCCTTAAACTGCTTTTATCACAGAAACAGGAAAAGTAAGATATTCAGTATTGCTATTTTATAATCTCACCTAACCCATAATTTAATAAAGCATAGAGGACTAGACAGTGCCATGTGAATTGAGAACAGTGTACTTCTTTGAACTTCTCCGGGCAGAGTTATACTCAACTATCTGGAAGCTTTCTTATTGCAAGAAAAAAATTAAAATTCAGTGAAAATTAAGTTATTATTATTATGGCCAAGAAAACAATAAAATTCAGAAATGACAAGTTTCCTGTGTATTGTGTTGTTTATGTGCTATATAAGATTTAAATTCGGTTGGGCTTTTAGCAAAGTTCCATGAATGTTCTGTTTTGTATGTGTTACGTCAGGGACCTAGGCTCAGACAACATTCCTGTGCTTTGAAACCTTGAATCAAGGCGTGAAGTCTTATGTAAGCTAAGTCCTGATTATCCTTCACCATTGGACTGTAAAACAGAACCCTGATTCCTGATTTCGTTTATTGTTTTTCCTGCTGTTCGTTAGCTATAATGAACATGCGTGCCAAGTGATGAGAGATGAGACAGCATGATGTAATCAAGTGTATTTCAAAGAGGGAAGCCTTCAGGGTATTGGTAAATACACAGTTAAACAGAGCCTTGCAATATGCTTCTGTGTTTTATGGTTTTGTCAAAATCAAAGGAAACGTATTTGCTTTGGAACAAATAATTGTGGGAAATGTCTATAGTGTCCCCGTGGCTTGTTTCTCATTGTAACTAGAATTCCCTTTGGTGTGTAAGTGACACTGCATAAATAAGCAGTGATGGACAAAGGCTGTGATGTATTCCAGCCCTAATTATGGTATGGAGGCATTTTACCCTTGGCTTCGTACTTCATTTGCCAGGAAACGTCTATGAAAGGTGCAGTATTGTTCCAGCTGACAGAATTAAGATTCTCAGCCGAATATACTCCCTGTGAAACACAAGTGAAGATAATTTCTTAACTCTATGTTCTTCAGTCATTAAAATTAAAAGATAGCAAGGGATAGACTTGGCTATCTTGCATCTTGGCTGTCTGATTCATGTTTTCCAGGTGTGTGCAAACAGCATTCAGACGTCTTTCCTGCTTAATTATGAAAACAAATAGTCATTATTGTGAGCTCCTTATGCTGAAGGATCCATCCGTACAAGGAGCACTCTAAGAAATACAATCTATGAACCAAGAATTACGAGTTTTCACACTCCAATGATTTCCTCCTGCTTTTTTCCAAAAGAACTAAATATCAAAACATTTTATTTGTTTAAGTAACAGAAAGATCTTCACTCTGTAGGTGTTATCCACCATAGCATGGTGCATAGCATAGTCTAATGCAAATGGCTAAACTAGCACTGTCCTAAGTTGCCTAAGACCCAGGGCTGTGGGCAAAGGGGCCACGCCCACCATTTCTGAAGGCTCAGTTGATTCTTATAATATGATTGAATGTCATTGTACCAATTATAAAGCATTCTGCATTATGAAACCAGAGACCCTGGGGTTAATTGATGGTACTGTTACAGATATATCAAGGCAGAAATAATGATATACTTTGCAAGGCAAGAACGCATTTCAATAGATTGTTAGTAGGTCCCTGGGAGGGTGAACCACACTAAACACTTGCACAGAAACTGTACAACCTCCCCAGATTCCCCAAAACACAAAACTAATGTTGAATTTTCTTCTTCTTCAGTTAGAGGGGATTGCATTTTGGTCTTTGGTGGTAGGAATAAAGCATCATAAAAACACAATTATGGCTTCTTTCTAGATATATTTTCCTCTAAGCTTTATTTCGTATCTTTTCTGACTTAGTAGAAAAACTAGTTACTTCAATACTCTTCCTGGGAAGTATTCAATAAATATAAGAATACTGAATGGGCCATAGGTTTGATATGATTCATTTCATGCAAAATGGAAAAATATTCTCCATTATAAATGAAGCTAGTTACGTAAAATCTCCATGTATGACATTCTGCTTTAAAAATAGAGTGCTTTAGAGAAGAGGAAAAAGAGCCCCATGATTTGTAATTTACATCCTGTGTTTTTTTTTTCCTCTTCCAGAAAAACAACTGAGAACATTTTTTCCCTGTTGCTATCAACAGCACAGCACCATGAGGCAATTGGGTGGTATTTAATTATGGCGAGAATCTTGCGAAAAGGCCAAACTGTTCTATCCACCCTTGGTTTCCGGTGTTATCCCCAGGTGCTTTTTCTTGGTGATTTGTGCTTTAGTGCTGTTAGAGCCACAAGGCCAAGGCCACATGCACAGGGATGAGGCATGAGTCCTAAGACATGGAAATCAGCAAGTGTATGTTTCTTTCAGAAAACTATAGCAAAGGGCAGAAGAAAGAATGGATAGCAGTTTGGGGCAGTGTGGTCGAGGGAGTGCTGTCTGGGCCAGCAGGAGCAGAAATGATCATAGGCTGGCAGGAACAACTCTTCTAGAGGCAGACAGGAGAGTCACAGGACAGTGAGTCAACCAGAGAGAAATGGATAAGGTCAAGGTTACATGGAAAGTGGTTAGCCTTGGAGAACAGAGGCCATTCTCTGTATTTAGAAGGAAAGGAGAAATGGCCAAATAGTGAAAGATGTTTGAGTATGGGGAAGGTGAAAGAACTAGCCAAGGCTTCAACTGAGACAGATATGGTGACAATATTTGAGGAGAGAGAATGGGCTAGAACTGACTGTGTAGGAAATGACTGAGGTTTGCCAAATGAACTGTTTAGTAAGAAAGAGGGCCAGTTGAGACTGGATTTCAAGGATTTAAGAAACCAATTTTGGTATCTGCTACAGTGGTTAGTACCTTGGGAGGAGGTAGTATTAGAGGGTAAGAATTTCCACCTACAGTAGTATTCAGTAAAAAGGAGGAAGGGGACAGAGTGGCAGTGTAAAGCTGCAATGGTCATTTTTTAGGGTTGATGAATAATAATAGGAAGCGTTTGCTGAGTTATTACACACCAAGGAGCTACTGTGCTGAACACTTTCCATGAACTTCCCCTTTGAGTCACACAGCAGAGATACCACAGATAGATAATATTTTTGTTTTCTAGAAGAAAAAGTAACTTCTCCACTGTCGGCCAGCAGCAGGCCTAGCATTCAGACTTCCAGAAGCTGGCCCTGTACTCTTTATACATCCAGCCTCCAGAAGAAAGCCCATGTTCCAAGAAATACACAGGCATGTCCCAATGTCCATGGGCAAACATTCTAAGAACTCAGGAAATTTCAGGTCACAATTTCTTTTAGGTAGTTATCAGAAGGGCTTCATTTCTGCTTAGCCTGGGTTGGGTAACCTTCAGAGTACCACAGTGAATCACAGCCTGGAAAGTTCATATGAGAGAATGAGAGTGTGCCCGTGTGCACACGCTCGCAGGCAAGAATGGGATAATTAGTGCGTGTATATAGAGGCACATTGTTTTGACAGCATATGAGGCAGACCAAATGTGGCCAGCAAACCTTCGGAAACACAGACTATAAGCTTCTTAAATTGCTACTTCTGCCCCAGGTGGGTGTCAGAATGGGTTGAATTGTGCCCAAGGAAAGGGCTAAGTAAAGACAAGGGCTTAAGTCATCAGTGTCTAGTGTGTTCAAGAGAGACAAGCTAGAGACCTGGGGCTAGAGAGGAAGTTAGAACTGGGAGTGTCTGCACATGGGTTCCTAGACTGTCTTTGAATCTTGGTTATCTCAAGCTCACAGTGGGTCTTACTCCTGAGTACTAAAGGTACCGCTCACCATCTGACTCCTGATGCAGCTGTGGAAATTTGTCCTGAGAAGAGATCCATAGCCAACCGTATGAGACTTTATTTTAGTTTGTGTTTCTAAGACACAGGAGGAGTTTGTAGCTCCTGCCATTCCAGCTTGCCCTAGGCTTCAGTATCTTTACATGCAAATCAGTTCCAGGCTGATCTCCTGTAGTTCCCAAATTTTGTTCATCTTAGAGGCATTTCTTTCATCATTATTTGATACGACTCCAGGGCTTACATGTGAAAATCTACACCTGCCACTCAGCAGGTAACTATCACCTTAGGTAGTCTCCTGGAGTCTCACTCGCCCCTCTGTAAAATGGGAATAATCAAGGCTCCTTCACAGTATTGTAATTAAATGAGATTCCATGGGCAGAGGGCATAGCTCAGTACTTCTCTCCAGCAAAGATTAATTTCTTTCTCCCTTACCTTGGTGATGATGTGATGCTCATTACATTTGTGTGAACTAAAGGCTGTGGACCCTCCCAACTCCATGTATTTGATTTGTCATATGGATCTATAGTTTGGGGAAAATACTGATATTTTTCTGCTCAGTGGAATGAATTAAATGAATTAAGAAATGGCTGTATTGAAGCTTGGTGAGGGGCATGTGCCTTTAATCCCAGCACTTGGGGGGCCGAAATAGACAGAGCTCTTTGAATTTAAGGCCAGTGCAATCTTCAAATTGAGTTTCAGGCCAGCTGGGGCTATAGGGAGAAAGACCTTGTTTCAACAAAACAACAAAACAAAACAAACAAAAAAGAAATAGTTGTATTGAAACCATTCTTTTACAGCTAAAGGAGGAGCTGACAGAGGAAAGCCATCCAAAGTTGTATCTGAGAACCCAAGAACATGGACAATGGCACTCAGATAGCTTCCAAATCCATTGTGAAACTTCTAGACTAAAACACTTTGAAATTCCCACTTGGAAAAAATATTTGCCAATACAACTAAAGCTAAACACATGGGCAGACCGTGGTCTAGTAACTTTACTGTTGAGTCTTTGTCTACCAGAGGACATACACAGAAATCTGCATAGCTACTTGATTCAGAGCAGCCCCAACTGAAAACAACCTAAATACCCATCAATAGAATGGACAAGTAATATTTCGTGGTATTTGCATATAATAAGATGCTGTACAGCAATAAAAAGAGTGAACTAATAACATATCATACGTGAATGTTGCAGGTGAATTAAAAAAAGCAGACGTAGAAACTAGTACACTCTGCACTGTTCAAACGTTCTCGTCCTTTTGCATCTGCCCTCACTCTGCTTCGTCTCTCCTTGCATGTGGCTTGCTATTGGAGATGCTCTGACAAGTAGCCTGTGGGGAAAATGACAGTGTGACCTCTTTAGTACAACATGGATGCATGTGATTAAGTCCTGGCTGGTCTGCTGGAGACATAGAGCTCACTGATAGCCAGCAGAAACCACCAGGCCCTTATGAGGCCTCACTAGATCATAAAGCACCAGTTTCCAGTTTCAGATGGCTGCAGCCACACAAGTGACATGAGGCACAGCAGGCAGAACTGAGCTCAAGACGTATCCTGACCCGAGAACTGTGAGCAAATAAAATGTAGGGTGTTTTAAGCGATGTTGTGAATGATTTTGTTACATACTAAAGATAACTTTTAGTATATATTATTTTACTTACATAAAGTTCTAAAAGCAGGCTAATCCATAGTAATAAAAGTCAGAATAGTAGTCAGCTTTGATTGGAAGAAGGCATAAGGAAAACTTCTGGAAATGTTCTATTTATTGAGCTGGTTGATGGCCATCTAAGTTTATTCACTTGGTAAAAATTCACCCGTCTGTACACTTGAGAGTGGTGCTTTATGTTCACTGCATACACATATGCACACATGGTCCAGATTGGTGGGTGTGTTGGTGTGCAGGCATTCAGGGACTGGCAGAGTCAGCATCCACCTAGGATGATCAGTTAGACTACTGAGGATGGGGGGCATTAACTTAAAATATCCTTACTGCCCACCTACCTTGAACCAAGTATTCTGCTAGGGTTAAACAGTTGAAGAAAACACAATCTTTAAGTTATGTGTGCTAAGTCAGGCCAATGCAGAGACAAAGGGCAGGTCCAAAGGATATTGTTTTGCCATGTCAAATGGGCAACTAGAAACATGAAATGTATTTTTAAAACTAGATTATAAGGCCAGGTGTGGTGGCGCATGCCTCTAATCCCAGCACTTGGGAGGCAGAGGAGATTAAGGCCAGCCTAGTTTACATAGCAAGACCTAGTCCAGCTAGGGCTGCAAGGAACCCTGTCTCAAAAACAAACAAACAAACAAACAAAACCCTAGATAATAAATCCCACCATGGTTTTGAGGGGCAAAAAGGGCAACCTGAGTTAATGCTGTCTGCTATATTCAGATTAATCAGTAGACACACAAAGTGCTGTATCCATATTTTTAACAATATAGTATGTATTTATGAGACTTCAAGCCATTTAATCCATGTACTGCTAAGCAAAAGGTGCTATTCTTATGTTTAGATCATGTTTTTATAGTGTTTTGGGGGAGTTGGGAGAACAGGGTCTCCCTGTAGCCCAAGCTGACATAGAACTCACTGTAGAATAGGCAGGTCTGAATGTTTATACTTTTATCAGTGAACTTGACATTGTGGTATTCTAAAGCAAAAAGTGACTCAGCAGTTTCATCCATCCTTTCTTAGTTATCAAGCACAATTCCAGAAAACATGCCAGTACATTCAGCTTCTATTAAAGGCGGACTAGTTGCCTGAGCATAAGCATATTTCCTTTATTATTTATTTCTTATTCTAGTAGTTTGCAACTGTCTTTTTAATCACTTGGAAGAGCTCTAACGGGTAGCTTTCTGTCACTACAAGATATCTGAGATAATCAAATTACAGACAAAAACAGGTTTTGGCTGTCATCTTGGGAAGTTGCAGTCCGTGGTCACTTGACCCTGTGACTCTGGGCCTGTACTGAGGCAGAACTCCATGGTTGGAGTGCATGGTGGACAACCATTCACTCTGTAGTTGCAACAAAAGAGAAAGAGACAATCCCAAAGTCTCCTTTGAGCGCACACTCCAAAGGACCTAAGGATCTCCCAATCTCAAAGAGTCCACAGTCTCCTAACAGTGCCATGCTGAAGCCCATGCCTTTAAAATCTAGCTGTGGGAGCATTCTAGAGCTGGACCACAGCAGTGGCAGGAGCATCCATCAGTGACACACACAAGTAAAAGTAGCACATTTGAAAGTAGACAGTTGAGGAGGTGCTGTGCTGCAGAATTTTTCTTGCCCACCTCCCCAGCTGTAGAATGAGCCCCCTTCATCAGGGCTAATGTCTTATTCAAGTTGAACCACAGACCTTTGCATGGTGCCTGGCTTTAATAGATGTTTTGTTGAATTGTATTTATACTGTGGCTGTGTCCTTGGTCCATTTAATTTTATAAATATGCACCATATTCATTTCTCTTGAATTCTGGCCGCCTTTCCATAGTTCAGAGGAAACAAATGTATTCCAACATCCTGCCTGTTGCTTTTAACATATACTGGGCACTAGGCCAAGCAATGACCAGGTGAAAAGGCAGGCAGAGGCTTAGAAAGTTTATACCCAAGGTCAAGGAAAGGTGAATATCCTTGGGGTGAGTCAGGCATTAGAAACAAGTTGGGCCCAAACTTGAGAAGATGTCAAGTCTGGGTAAGCAGTCACCATGTCTCTAGGGACACAGGAAGCAGGCCGGGGAAACGGCGGCAAATTCTCATGCAAGGCTCTCTTCCAGTCAAGAGCTTAACGTCTTTGAGAGTAAGGCACAGTCTCAGCACAGGCTCATGCATGTGCCTGTATCAGTGTGCAGGGAGCCTCTGAGGTGGGTCCTTAGTGACACCTGATTTAATATATTTTCATACTGACAGCAGGATCTCACAGATCCAAACAAAGCGTTATCCTCACAATGCTTCTATATACAGAATTCTAATTAATGAATTCACAAGTGGCCATTTCTTGTTTGTGACTATCAAAGTTTACTCATAAATATTATTTTAAGCCGAAATCCAGATATATAGCTGGATACAAATGTATATGCATGTGTGTGTTTTGTTTTGGGACACTATTCCTGGAGAGACATGAACAAATGTCTACTCACCCCAGAGAGAGACCTAAAGACAGACCAACGTGAGGATGCCACCAAATCCAACTTGGTGAACCGATGATTTTTATTGGGCTTACTTACAGGTGTATGGATGAGGGTTTTTTTTTTTGTTGTTGTTGTCTTTTACAGGAGCAGAAATGACTCAAAGACAGCTGCATGGTAGAATCTCACCTAGCATGGAGTGAAAGCAGAAAGCCTGGAGCATACTGTGCAACCGCAGGCAGCTGAACAGTTTGGGGAGGGTCTTTCCCAGGCAACTCCATGGATCTGAGTTTCTTCCAAGCAGCTCAGCTCATCTCTGCTTCTTGCAGGCAGCTTGGCCCATCTGCCTCTTCCAGACAGCGTGATGGGTCTGAGAGCCTCTCAGCAGCCTCACCTGGGGAGGGAGGGACCTAGCTAATTTGGTCAGCTTTAGGGAAGTCCTGAAGCTAGTGAATTGTTTACTTCCTGCGTGATGGGATTTTTGACCTCCCTTTAAAACATCCTGTGTCTCAAACAGCTTCAAGATGGACTGTCTTAGGGCAGAGGAAATCTCTGTAATACTGGTTTACAGGCCCCTCACTCCCCATGTAGACTTGGACAATGCTGGAAAAAACACAACCAAATCATTGGTCTTAGATCTGAAAATGTGGACTAGTATACACAGATCGATACTTTGAATCTTAATTCATGGAAATGAAAATAGGATTCATAAAACACTGAATTCACTTAAGTGTTTTTGCAGCTTTAGGGCAAACTGAGAAATTTGTAGAAATTTAGAAATAATAATTCATCTTTCTGACCTGATGTTAAATCGTCTGAATCGCAGCTCCACACTGGATTATGATTGAGTAACAAGGAATGATTTTATCCTTCTATCTTAAACAGCTATGTTTTAACTGAATTTTTGCAAATTTTATACATTATTTATTTTTAAATATTTTATAAAATTGTTATTTTTATTTCTATGTGTATGAATATGTTGCCTACATGTATGTAAGTGCACCCAAGTTGTGCAATGCCCACAGGGGTCAGAGAGGGCGTTGGATTCCCCTAGAACTGGAGTTATGGATGATTGTTAGTTGCCATGTGGGTGCTGGGAATCGAATCTAAGTCCTCTGTAAGAGCAGCCATTGCTCTTAACTGCTGAGCCATCTATCCAACCCCACAACATATATTTTTAATTTTTATTTTTTTATTGAATTTTCTGATTTTCATACAATGTAGTTTGATGGTATTTAGATCCCTGCCCCTATGCACCTCCCCCTGCACAAGTTCATGTACTCACATGTCACTGCCTATAGAGTCTTATTTGGGTCCCCAAATGTTCTTCAGTCTATATCCATTCACTGGGCCTGCCAGGAGTCCCATCCCTGTTAGATCCTGTCTTTTCCCACCTCCCAGCAGCCAACAATTGCCAAAAGTCCCTTAGGTTGGGTTGGGATTTCTTACCCACTTCCCCATGTCTATGCTGGGATTTTGTCTTTTGTCTGGTTTGAGCCTGCATAAAACTTGTGCATGCTGTCATCATTGCTATGGGTTCATCTGAGTAACTGACCAGCTGTCTGGAAGACCCTGTTTCCTTATGGTCATCCACCTCCTCTGACTCTTACAATCTTTCTGTCTCCTCTTTCACAATGACCCCTGAGCCTTGAAAGGCAGAGGTTTCCTACTCAGGGATAAGCACTCTGAGCCCCTTGTTCTCTGCACATTGGCCAGTTGTGGGTTTCTGCTGCACAAGGAAATTTCACCATCTGCTGCATAAGGAAATTTCTCTGGTGAGATTTGAGAGATACTTTCATCCTCTGTGTAGAGGTCTCATTGAAGATGTGTCACTTAGGGTTTAGCATCTCACAGACCCTTATTCTCTGCATTTGACCAGTTTTGGAACTCTGTAATAGTCTCCACCTGTTGCAAACAGAAGCTTCTTTAATGAACGGTGAGGGGTACACTTGTCTGTATGTATGAGGATGCATATTTAGAGTAAAATAAGAAACTATGTTTGTCTAGAGATGTGTGGGTTTTTCTCCAGGATCTATGACCTCTCCAGCCATGGGTATTTGGCTGTTTGCAATATCACACGAGTTCTCTCCCACTGAGTGGGGCCTAATTCTAGTTAGATAGCTGTTGATTACTCCCAAGATAAAGTGCCACTATTGCACCAATAGTGATAGTTTGCTGGGCCAGTCATTGTTGTTTATTAGGCTTTACAGCTTGGTAGGACCGTTGATTGGTCTTCTCCCTTGGTGGCTTATATAGTATGTTTTGCTACC
This sequence comes from Nannospalax galili, assembly GCF_000622305.1. Classification (NCBI taxonomy): domain Eukaryota; kingdom Metazoa; phylum Chordata; class Mammalia; order Rodentia; family Spalacidae; genus Nannospalax; species Nannospalax galili. The sequence continues at coordinate 1,969,242 of NW_008330297.1, read as the reverse complement.
TTAAGGCTAGTCTTGTGGGAGAAAGCTTCCAGGTTAGTTCCAACTTGATATCTCCAAGTCCTGTGTCCAAAGTATAGCCTGTCTTCAGAAATAGGGTCTTACCTTCAAATTCTTAGAGGCATCAAGGGGCTGTAGCAATAGCTTGTGTTATTTTTGGAGTCTCTTGGACTACCCTGACCAACAACTCGAAGAGAGGTTTCTTCTGACTGGCACTGTGTTCCTTGTTATATAGCCTTCAGATATACTCATGTACTTATATATTATGTGAATTTTCTGGTGGAACTTTGAACTAATACATTTCCTTCTGGTTTTTCACACCACCTAAACATTATTTATATCTCCTCTCCCTCCCACTGTATAACCTTCCTTACGCCCTCCCCAGTTAAAATACTGCCTCTTCTCTCCATTCCCCCTTAATTACACCTGTCTCCTACTATCCCTCTCTCTGGAGCTTCTTCTTCCCCTTTATCCCCATGGTTCCTTTCTATTTTCCTGGCCCCTGCAGTTATATCAGGATATACTTCACATCTAGGGATTTGGAGCTAAGATCCACAAATGAGAGAGAACATATGTCACTTGTTTTTCCGAGTCTGTGTTAATTCACTTAGTATAACAGTTTCTGGTTCCATCCATTTGCCTACAAATTTAATTATTTCGTTTTTCTTTACCACTGAGTAGAATTCCATTGTATAAATGTATCACATTTTTATTATCCATTCATCAGTTGAGGGACATTCAGGTTGTTTCCATTTCTTAGCTATTGTGAAAAGAGCAGCAACAAGGATGGATGTGCAAGTATCTCTGTAATAGGATGGGTCTGTTTGGTATATGTCACAGAATGGTATGACCAGATCATATGGCAGATTTATTTTTAGTTTTAGAGTTCTCCATACTGACTTCGACAGTGGCTGCACCAGTTTGCAACCCCACCAACAGTGGATGAGGTTCCCCTCTCCCTGCATCCTTGCCAGCATTTGGTGTCATTTGTTCTCTTAATCTTAGTCATTCTGAGTGGGATTAGACGAAATCTTAGAAGCAGTTTTTATTTGCATTTCTTTAATTAGTAAGGATGTTGAACAATTTTTAGGTGTTTCCTAGTCCTTATTATTTTTTTTTAAGAACTCTGTTCAGAGCCACAGCCCATTTTTAATTGAGTCATTTGTTTTCTTGCTTCTTTGTTTTTTGAGTTCTTTATATATTCTGAGTATTAATCCCCTGTCAGATGAACAGCTGGTAAAGATTTTCTCCCACTCTGTGGGCTTCCTCTTCACTCAACTGGTTGTTTCCTTTGCTGGACAGAGTCTTTTAGTTTAATGAGGTCCCATTTGTTGATGGTTGACCTTAATTCCTGAGTGACTGCAGTTCGATTTAAAAAGTCCTTTCCTGCACCTATATCTTATAGGGTACTGCCTATGCATTCTTCTAACAGCTGTTAGCTTTTCAGGCTTCACATTGAGGTCTTTGATCCATTTGGAGTTTACTTTTGTGCAGGGTGATAGGTATGGGTCTAATTTCATTCTTCTACAGGTAGAGATCCAATTTTGCCAGCACCATTTGTTGAAGACACTATCTTTTCCTCAGTGTGTGTTCTTGACACCTTTGTCAAATATCAGGTGGCTGTAATTTTGTGCACTCATGTCTGGGTCTTCTGTTTTGTCCCATTGATCTACAAGTCTGTTTTGTGCCAATATCATGCTGCTTTTATGACTGTAGCTCTGTCATATAGATTGAGGTCTGGAATGGTGATCCCTTGGCATTGTTCTTTGTGCTCCGGATGACTTTGGCTATCCAGGGCCTTTTGTGTTTCCATATGAATTTTAGGATAGGTTTTCTGGGGATTTTGATTGGGATCGCACTGAATCTGTAAATTCTTTTGGTAGGTTTTCATATGCCTTTTCCTAAAGGCCTTTAGTATTAGTTTCCCCCCCATACCCCTTCCTTTGCCCTTCCCTCCCATTCTTTATCCCATTTAACCTTTCCTACCCTATTTTTCCCCTTTCCTCCTTTATAACACTGCATTCTCCCCTCCCATGAATTTTTTTTTTTTTTTTGAGATAGAGTCTCTTGTATCCTAGGATGGCCCTCAGACTGACCCTGCAGCTGAGAGTGACCTTGAAATTCTGATCCTTCTGTCTTTACCCTGTGAGTGCTGGCATTACTGATACGCACCACCATTTCTGATTTATGCATCACTAGGGATCAAACCCAGGGCTTTGTGCTTGTTAGACAAGCACTGTACCAGCTGGGCTACATCCCAACTCAACTTAGAAAACTTTTAAAGGATAAAACTATGTGAAACAGTAATGTTAAACTATTTTAAGCTAGATAGCACAGCACAATTACCTCTAAGCAAAAAATGCAAACGATGTGGGCCATATGAGTAAGCCCAGCTTACTCACTGCCTGGACAATGTTTTTAGGCTACAAAGACAATCATGAACTGAGGGAAAACAATTTCTAGCTTAAGGAGGCCAGAGTAGTCAAAATGCAAGGGGAAAAATACAGGAGAGGAGAGAGTCAGAGACAGAGAGAAAGAAAATGCTTTGGAGATACGTAAAAGATACTTTTAGATCATTACCTAATAATGATCAAGGCGTGTGTGTGAGGACAGTCTTGACATTGAGGGAAGAAACAGTCCCTAGAGCTCATGAACCAGGAGTAGTTCACCTTCCCACCATTCAAAATACAACGAACTCTTGATATAGAGGACATTGGGTAGTCCTTAGAAAGGGGTTCCCTAAGAATACAGTTAACTCCTACACTAAATGCTGTTTTAGACATGCCTGACAAAGATTAAAGGTGGATCTTGATAGGGTCAATCTATTCCTAAGTAACTGTTCCTGGACAGTGTTCAAAGTTACTTTAAGGAGCACAACAGTAACTATGAAAAATTCACACATATTGAAAAATTAGGGACTGGGGAAATAGCTTAGTCAGTTCCAGGCTTGCTGTACAAGTATGAGGGCCCGAGTTCCATCCCCAGCACCAACATAACAAGCCAAGAGTGGGACATATCTGTAATCCCTGAGTTCAAATCCCACACTCACACAACAAGCTAGGAATAGCACATGTCTATTATCTCAGATCTGGGGAGGCAGAGACAGGAAGATCTCTGGAGCTCACTGACGAACCAGCCTAGTTGAATTGATGAGCTCTGAGTTCATGAGAAACCCTATCTCAAAAAGTAAGGTGGAGAGCAATTGAGGAAGACACCCAATATCAACATCTGGCCTCCGTAGGTAGTACATGTACACACACACACACACACACACACACACACACACACACTTGGAAAATTGTGAACCATGCAAAGAAGCAGAAAAATTCATAATGTGATGAGAAAAAACAATACCAGAAATAAACTCCAAAATGAAACAGGTCAGAGAATTAGTAGATAAGAATATTAAAAATACTATTATAAATATTCTTCATATGTGCAAAGAAATAAATGAAAACATTATAAGGAGACATAATAAGACATAAAATGAATAAAAGCAATCTAGAGAGAGAAAAAAACAATATTTCAATTGAAAAATATAC
>NW_008330297.1:1962376-1965624 GCF_000622305.1 Nannospalax galili | reverse complement strand
GCAGAGTAATGAAAATAAAAACATTGTAAAAAATATTAGAAAAGTATGAAAATGCCATATATGAATCTGTTATTCTGTAAGCTAATTAAAAATTAATCAGAAAAAAGAAAGAAAAACCCAAATATAGCATTAGTTGGGATAACATCAATTGATTATATATATTATTTATCATCTGTCTATCATCTATCAATCATCTATCATCTATCTACTATCTATCTATCATCTTCTATCTTCTATCATATATCATCTATCTTCTATCTAATCATCTAGTGTGTGTTATATGTCCTTAATCTGTTTTCAACAATCTTCTTTTAGCTCCAAAGAGTGGTCCACGGAACCTTCAGGTGTACAATGAAACGTCCTATATCAGTTTTTTTTTTTTTTTTTGTCTTTTTGAAGCAGGGTCTCCCTGTAGCCCCAGCTGTCCTGGAACTCATTATGTAGACCAGTTCAAGGCTGGCCTTGAACTCACAAAGATCCACCTGCCTCTGCCTCCCAAGTGCTGGGACTACAGGTGTGGGCCACCATGCCCGGCTGTATTTTTTTATTTTAAGACAGGATTTCTAGGCTTGAATTTTTGGACTTTCTGCCTAAGCCTCTTAAGTAATTAGACTGACAGGCCCACATCCATTAGGTCTGGCCACTGACCACTGACCTTATATATTTTTAAATCTTTTTTTTTTTTTTTTTTTTGGTCTTTTAGAGACAGGGTCTCCCTGTAGCCCCAGCTGTCCTGGAACTCAATATGTAGACCAGGCTGGCCTTGAATAAATCTTTATTTTTAAAATTTATGTTGTGGCCGGGCATGGTGGTACAGCGGCAGAGCCTGGAATAGGCTGTATGGCACTTTGGACTTGTGTCTTGGGCTTTGTTTTGTTACTTTTCTTGTTGCTGTGATCAGACACGTGACAAGAAGCCTCTCAAGACAGGAAGGGTTTATTTTGGCTTTTAGTTGGAGAATCACAGCCTATCTGGTGACAGGACAGTGATGTGGCTGGTTACATTGTGTCCCTGTTCAGGAAGCAGAGCAGAGACTGGAAGTGGGAGTGACCTGCCTCAAGGCTCATCCCCAGCTAGAGCTCAAGTGTCAAATACACAATCCTACGGGGGGAACATTGCACGTTTAAGCACCACAGGCTTCTTCTGAAGAAGAGTTAGAAGATTGTGACAGCTGCAGATTTCTTTGGGAAATCAGAGCAAGAGCAGCAAAATCCTGGGATTGGAATAAATATCTTTTGTTAGAACAGGGTCTTACTCCGTTAAAAATCAGCCCTAGAGAGAAAGAGAGAAACACCTCACTTGACAGCACTGAAGTACTTGAAGGAAAATATGAAATTCGTGCAGTACCTAAGCTCAGTTGAACATTTGGCCTCCTCGGGCCACTCTTGAAAGGTCCACCTTGTCAGAAGTCATCCGGAACCCTGAAGGAGGAGACTGACTGGGACGCATTAATTCTACTCACTTTTCTGCTTCAGCAATTCAGGTTCTTCAGCATGAGATACATTTTGTAGTAAAAGATTAAACAAATCTAAATAGCCAACTCTAGGAAAGTTGAAGGCTCACATTTACGGAAAGGTAATGTCACTAGAACAACAACAAAAAATCAAGCTGATGAGATCGTGGACAGCTCCTCCCATTGGAACATCCACCTGTGCATCTTCCAGGGCGGCACTCCCGACAGGGTGAGTCTCAGGAGAGATGGTCTTTTCCCGTCTTCCGCCTGGATTCTCACCTTACTGCCCAGGCTGTGCTCCTCCGACTTTACCTTCAATTCCACTCCCTGTGAAGCTGATGGCTCCTAAGAGACCATTCCCGACAGCAGAACCCTGCCTTCTTCGTTCTCTAGAGTGTAAGGACCACAAGGATATTTCCTGCCAAGGAACTTCTCTGGCCTGGAACTCCCCTCCAATAAGATATGACTACCTACTGAGTTTTCCTATTTTCTTCCCTTGCTGGGCTTCCAGAGCACAAGAAACTAAAGGCTAGTTTGTCTCCTCTGACTTAACTTCTGATTATCTCTCATTATTTAAGTTACTGTGTTGTCCTCAGGCAAGAGCTAAATAGAATTACAGGTCATAGGTTGGTGTGCTATAAACAATGTTGATTAAAATATTTTTTTAAGCCGGGCGTGGTGGCTCACGCCTTTAATCCCAGCACTTGGGAGGCAGAGGCAGGTGGATCTTTGTGAGTTCGAGGCCAGCCTGATCTACATAATGAGTTCCAGGACAGATGGGGCTACAGAGAGACCCTGTCTCAAAAAGACCAAAAGAAAAAAAAAAAAAAAAAAAAGAAATACAATCAAAAGTACAAGACTAAAAGAAAAATAATAATCTGAATTCTAGATGTTATATTTTTCTTTTTTTTGAAAAAGAATAATTCAGAAAAGGAAAATAATTGAGTTTTTTGACTTAAGAAATGTAAGTGATGGGGTGGGGCGGTGGCTCGGTTGGTAAAGTACCCACCATGCAAACTTGAGAACACGAGTTCAGATCCTCAGCACTCACCTAAAAGGCCAAGAGCAATTTGAGCCCTTGGGAGGTAGAGACAGGAGGATTCCTGGAGCTCCCTGGCCAGGCGATCCAGCAGATTCAGTGGGTGCACCTGTAATTTCAGCGCTACCTGGAGGAAGATGGCTAGCCTGAATCAGTGAGCTCTGGGTTCAACTGAGAGGCTCTGCCTCAGTGAACAAGGTGGAGTGTAGTCAAGGAAGGTTCCCAGTGTCAACCTTCGGCCTACCCCCAACACACATATGCACCCCTGCCACAACTGTGCCCACACATATAAACATGCATACACACATGCACACACATCACACACAAACACATGCAAAAGAAGCTGGAGGGAAGTAGTAGAAAACGCCCAACATTTACCTCTGGCCTCTACATATGTGTTCGTACAAGTGCATGCACACATGTATACACATGCACATACATGAACACAACACTTACACACATACACACAAAGAACTATTAATGATAATTCTTTTTATGATTGAGTTGTAATATGGAGTTTTACTTTTAGTGTGTTATTGGTTCTGGTCTAAGGGTGCAAAAAGTTCCCTAAAACACACACATGCACATGCGCACACACACACACACACACATGATGAGATTTTTAAAAAATTGATTATAAGCGTCTGGTTAGAGGCAGGTGAACAATTGTATCTTTCTTTCTTTCTTTCTTTCTTTCTTTCTTTCTTTCTTTCTTTCTTTCTTTCTTTCTTTCTTTCTTTCTTTCTTTCTTTCTTT
>NW_008330297.1:1946106-1962365 GCF_000622305.1 Nannospalax galili | reverse complement strand
TCTTTTTGAGACAGGGTCTCCCTGTAGCCCGAGCTGGCCTGGAACTCACTATGTAGACTAGGCTGGCTTTGAACTCACAGAGATCCCGCTTGCCTCTGCCTCCTGATTGCTGGGATCAAAGGCATGCGCCACCACACCCAGCAACAAATGCATCTTAAATGGGAAAATGTTCTTTCCTGCCTCTTCTGCAAGTGGAGACCACCCCTTCTTCTTAAAGCTCTCCATACCTTCCCTGCTGACTCCAGACTCCTGGTTCTGAGCTCTGCTTTGGAATCCCTTCCGGTTCCCCTCTCCCTGCATAACCATATGCACTTCTGCTGTGGCTCCTTGAGAAATCTTGTGATTGCTAAATTGCTCTCTAGTGCTAACTTCTCATGACTTGGGAATTTTTGTTACTAATCGTTTTTCAGCATCTCTTACACCATGTCACCAGCACCTCACACCCACAAGTACCAAATGTGCCTTAGTTTCCACATGTTCCTCTACTTGAATTTCTTACTTAGTGCTACTGTAATTTATTATATTAGGAAATGTGGTGGGGGGGGGGTGGAGACGGCTCAATGGTTAAGAGCACTTACTGCTTTTCCAGAGGCTCTGAGTTTGGTTCCTAACACCCATGTTGGTGGCTCACAACTGCCTGTAACTCCAGCTCTAAGGAATCCCAACTCCCTTTTCTGCCTTCTGTGGGCACTTACGTAGACGTGGCATTCACAAAGAAAAATAATAAAAGTAAGTCTTAAAAAAAGAAATAGTGCCTTTCTTTTCCACACTCAACCATTTATCAAATAGCATTTTTAACTTATATTCAGAAGAATCTAAAACATATTTCTTAATTTTCGTGCCTGCTGGCTTTTATGTAATTCAGGCTCTAACATTCCTTTACCTCGATGTATTGCAGTATCTCCCTACTTTTTCTTCCTGCCCAAATACTTTCTCTTAATCAAGAAATTCTTCACATAGATACTTGAGTTTTCTTCCTAAATTTTATCTTGGTCTTGACAGTTAATTTATTTAAAAGCCTGTACTAATTCATCATTGCTTATGGAATGAAATTCAACTTCTTAGTTAGGTGTTTGAATCCACAAAACCTTTGCTCAGAGATTATTTTCCAATCTCTTTCAGTCCCTTGAATCCTTATGCAGTTTCACTGTCAAGTGCTTTTCGGTTTTTATGTCCCTTTCCTTGTGGGACCTCTTATACAACATCTGTAAGACCCACATCATTTTCAAAAGTACATTAAACTTCCATTTTTAATGAAGGTTGACTAAATTGAGTCACTTCTTGCTTACCACTGAGGTAGCCCTTTGCTCGCTCATCTGTTTAGCACTCATGCTGTGCTTGGTGTGGAATACATCTGCCTCCACAGCTGGCTTGTGTATTTGTAGAAAGCAAACTGTCTTACACACTAGTTTAACTCTGTAGTGCTTAGCATACATCCTCGCCCAGACCTGAATGCAGTTCAGCAGCACAGAAGCTCCCACTGTACTCATCTTCCTGTTAACAAGGCACTGAGACTGGGTAAGGGGATTTGTGAATAAAGCCCCTAGATACTATTTATCTTTCCAGATCTTGTAAATATGTGAACTCTGTCTCAAGCACAATAGTATTAATGATATATTAGTGAAAATGATAGCTGTGGCTGATTTGCAAAAGGCCTTAGTGTACTTGACTGTCGCCATGAGCTCCATAGGCAGACAGCCTGGTCTTCTTTTCCTTTGGGATGAAGAGATGACACAGCAGGTTACACAGATGGCAGTACAAGAAGTCGGAAGGACAGCAAGCCCAAGGAGCCAGGTCTGTTCCCTTCACACTCCTCATTTCATGGACCTGTTTAGGGTGATAAATTGTTTCAGAATTATCACTCTCTACTTTCATAGCTTCTCTTTGAAGAGAGGAGTTTTATTGAGAATGTCATGTTTTTCATTCATGAATTAAGCTATGTTTTGTCATACCAGTACTTTACCTCTAGATCCCGTGGACCCTTTATCCAAGGCAGTGGTGGATATTATTTACCCAGCATACAGTCCTATACAGTTGAAGACTCTGAATCCTGGTTTTCCAAGACTTGTATTTTCTTTTGAGAAAAACTTGTCTTAGGTTCTTTGCTGTCAGGATAAACAGGGAAAAAAAAAAGCTTTTTTTGTAGGTTCTGATAAACTCTTAAAATTTTACAAATTCAAATGATTGATGCCCACAGTTTAAATGTTTAGTTAGCAGGATTTAAACTGATTCATTCTGTGTACTTTCACTGGGATTTAAAATGTAACCAAGGAAAATGTGCTGTGAATATAGTCATCGAACAAACTTGTAGAGGAGACTCATTTGAGTGTTCATGTAAGAAACCCCATGAAATTACATCCTATGGACTTCAAAGTACAAGGACAGAGGGACCATCATGACAGTGTAGACATGCAAATAATGTCATCTGCAGGCATGGCTCTTCCTATGCACAGTGACCACCATCAACACCACCACGCTTATCCCTTATGGATCAGCACACCAGCAGAGAGAGAGCACAAAAGTCTTGAGAGTATGTATAATTGGTCTAGATTTGTTCATATGATTATCCCCAAATCAGTCTCTGCAGACAACCCTACTGGCTAGGCCTGGGTCACATGACCAACTCTACCCTGCGATTGCAGTTACCTCCAACATATTCTCATGGGGAGAGATGGTTTCCTAGGAGAAAAGGAGGGTACTATAATGGTAGGAAAGGAAATGGGTTCTGACTAGGACAAGAAATAGAAGAATATTATAACGTCTTGATTATAATTTGACCGTAATTCTATAATGTGATCATTTAATGAAAAGGCTAAATTTTAATGGCATTAATAGAGGAAATGTTTGTTTAAAAATTAGTATTGGGGCTGGAGAGATGGCTCAGCAGTTAAGAACACAGGTCAGACATTGAGTTTACTAAGAGTGGAAACACACAGGATTCCAAAGCCCGTGTGACTCCTTCGTGCATGTAGAAGAAGCAAGACATAAAGAAAGTGGAATGAGGGCTGGAGAGATGGCTCAGCAGTTAAGAACACTGACTGTTCTTGCAGAAGACCCAGGTTCGAATCCCAGCACCTACATGGCAGCTAACAACTGTCTGTAACTCCAGTTCCGGGGATCCAAAGGAGTCTTCTGTCCTCCGCGGGCATTGCACCACACCGGTGTACTTACCTACATGCAGGGAATACACGCATACACATAAAGTAAAAATAAGAAATAAAATTTAAAAAATTAATTTCAAACATGAATTAACAAACAGGCTTTTAATCTGTTTAACAAAAGAAATCTTTAAAGCAATATCTTCAAATTGCCTTCAATCATTACAACATTCATCTATCCATTCTGCTATGTTCTTTGAAATGTCTTAAATGTTGGAAGTTGTGTGAAAGGCTACAGGCCCAGACTCTTCAAGATGTTGCAGATTCTGTAGCCACACCATCTAGAGCACATCATCACAATAGTTTAAGCAAGGGTTCTCCTCAATACTGTAGACAGCACATTTAGCTTGTCTTATACTATGAGGTAATGCAACTCAAGTTCTTTTTAAAAATTTTTGTAGTTGGACAGGGTGGTGTACTTGGGAAGCAGAGACGGGTGGATCTCTGTAAGATCAAGGCCAGCCTGGTCTACATAGCGAGTTCCAGGCAAGTTGGGACTGCGGGGAGACCCTGTCTCAAACAACAATAACAAAATCAAAAACTAAAAACAAAATTTTAAAATTAATTCATGCAGTGTTGCTTTTACCTAAGTAAAATCAGTAATGATAAAATGTCATATTTCTCTAACTTCTTGTCTGACAAGTTCAAGGGAACTGTATAAAAGGGCAGAAATCTTTATGTTAGCCTTTTCTTTCATTTCGATTAAACTGTGATAAACACGTAAGCAGACTTGTCAGTGTCGCTGACATTTCTGATCATCAATGTCTGTGTTGAGTTCTGTATTTTGAATCAATTATACAGAAACAAAGACAGTCTTCCTTGTTTCAATTATGCTGAATAATGACATTACTTATTAAAGATGGGTTATGTAACATTTAAATGAAGGATCCACTCTATAAAATACGCGTTAGAGATGAAAAACACGTATGGATAGGCATAATGCATTCATTTACAGGCTGTGGATTGCCTGTCCCTGAAGAAATGCCATAAATCCCTGTGGTGTCCCTGGGCGGCAGGGTTGGCCACAGCATCTGCTGCTGAAGAGGCCAGTGTGGCCCACAAGCTCCCTCCGGCTCCACATCTGAACAACTTCAGGAGTACAAGTTTTCCCATCAAAGGTTTGGAATAAATTACACTAAAAAACTGGCTCCAGAAAGAGTTATTTTGGATAGGACAAGGTGAAGCTCTCATGCGGTGTGTTAAATGGATCCCTCTGTGTAGTGGGTGTCTGTGGGCAGAGTTGGTGGGGTGGTTAAAGGTTGTGGGGGAAGTAGAGAGAGTCTAACCACACACACACACACACACACACACACACACACACACCCCACACACACTTGGACAGAAATGTCAGATCTACCCACTGGACAAGGTTCTTAAAAATTCATGTTTTAGAACAAATGACTTTGCAACAGTATGAATAGTCATCTTTTTCCCCTAATACTTCATTTTCAGAGAAGTTTTTCCCTCTAATAGAATGAAGGAGCCAGCTTATGTTAGTTTGCATTGCTAAGTTTTGAGGACTGTGTGAGCTACTATTAAAATTAAATTGTAGGGTGCTGGAGAGATGGCTCAGCAGTTAAAAGCACTGGCTGCTCTTGCAGAGGGCCTGGGTTCAATTCCCAGCACCCACATGGTAGCTAACAACCATCCATACATCAAATTCCGGGGGATCTGGCATCTTCTTTTGGCCTCTACAGGCACTACACGAACCTGGTACACTTACATACATGCAGGCAAAACACTCATACACATAAAATAAAAATAATACATAAAATATTTAGAAAAAATAATAAATTATATAAACTTATAGTTGTTTAAGTTACAGCAAAAACAAAGGTAAGAAATACTCCCCCGAATGCATCATTTCTGAAGTATCTTTGCCATGGTCTCTATGCCCAAAGGTTTTTACATGGGTCACACCTTCTCCCAGGGTGCTCTGTACCCCTTCACAACTCCATGTTCAATGGCCTCTCATTGATAGCTTGAAACCAACACAATGGGCTACAAATCAGAAATCACTGTCTTGTTTTGTTGTTTATACACAAGGAAGTGATGGAGAAAATAATGGCTATTTCATTTAAATACAGGCTGTGTTTAGTCTCAAAAATGAGAAATATTCTTCTGGTATTCAAAAACTGTTACCTGATTTATCAAAGAAGTCAGTCATGTTATTGATGAACAAGTGTTTTTTCCCACTAGCATAAATGAAAATATTAGCCAACATTCATGTGGGAATTAAACTCATTGTTAATTGCCATCCTAGATTGGCTAAATACATGAGACAGATGAAAGTTCAGGAAAGCTTTCTGTGAGAAATCACATTACTGTATTTTTATTACTGTATTTACCAGAGCTTTGCATATTTCTTATATTTAGAACTTATAGCCTGCACACCCTTTACATTAGCAAAATTTGTATTAAATTTATGCCTATATTTAGGCACACTTTTTTGAGGGCTGATTGTCAGTATTTTAATCAAGCTCTGATTCCCAACATTCATATTGGGTGGTTCATAGCCACCTGTAACTCCAGCTCCAGGGGATCTGACACCCTCTTCTGGCCTCCATGAGCATATACATGTGTGTATATACACAAACACATACATATAAATAAAAATAAAGTAAGTACATCTTTTCTAAAAAAGAAAGAAATTCAAGTTTCCTGCTCTCGTTGAACGTTTGCCTTTGTCTTCCCGGGATTAAAGTCCCCCCATATATTGGCAGGAGGACTGAGGGCATTTGCTGTAGAGATGCTGGGTCAGTTTGACTTGGATTTTACTTTGGATCTCCAGAAAAGGAACCATACATTTGAAGAAAAGAAAGGAACGTGGACAAAGAGGAATTAGGTCACCTTTTTCTTTTTATTATTTTTATTATTTTTTCTTTGAGAATTTCATACACATGTACAATGGATTTTGATCACATCCATCCCCCCCCACTTTCTCCCTCCAATGGCCCCAGGTTCCCCCAACAGCCTGCTCCTGCCTTTATGTCCTCTTTTTTAATAAAATACATATCCCACTGAGTCCAGTTAGTGCTGCTCATTTTGCAGAGGTGTTGAGCCCTCCACTGCAACATGGGCAACCTACCAGTGGCCACACCTTCAAAGAAAAATGACCCGGCTGCTTGGAGCAGGCCTTGTTGAGCTTCTCCTTGCTGGAATTTTGGCTGGCTTGATCAGGCGCAGGTAACCAGAGCTGTTGTGAGCTCATGAGAGCAGCGGCTATGTCTTGTCTAGAAGACGGCTTCGCAGCACGCTTATCCGTCCTCTGGCGCATCTATGAGCCTTGGAGGCACTGAGGGTGGGGAGTTGACACAGATGGCATATTTAGGGCTGAGCACTCACAGCCCCTTATTTATTGCTACTTTGACCATTATGAGTCTTTGCATTTACTGCTGGGAACTGCAAAGAGAAGCTCTGAGCTAAAGAAAAGCGCATGTGGGTATAAATGTAAATATTTAGAAGGCACTTTGACAACATGACCATTTAGCAAAATAACATTAGTAGGTTCTCCCCTAGGGCCTATGACCTCCCTAGCTATGGGCTTTTGAGCAGGCTTACAGTACCAGGCATGAAAATCCCTCCTGTGGAGCAGCCCTCAAATCTAATCCAAAAGTGGTTGGTTACTCTCACAATAGTCATACCACTGTTGCCCCAGTGGGCACATTTTGCCTGGCAGGCTGATATTGTAACCTGTAGGGACCAATGCAGGGTAAATCTACTGGTGTCTTTTCTTCCCTAGTAATCTGCATAGCACCCTCCAGCACTACTAAAACTAGCTAGCGGGGAGAGTTTCCCACAGTTTGAAACTGAGTTCTTTGTGCTCTATAACAAAAGTGTATGGTATCTTTAGCAATACAGTCCTATCATCTAGTTATGGTTGGCAACAAAGAGCAATGACAATATAACCTGCGCTGTTTTGGAGAACACTGGAGCCCCCGGACCAGCAACTCAAAGGGCAGTATCGCGTGCCTGAAACTGAGAATTTTGCTTCCTAACCGATGTCTTCTGGGAGCAGCATTGTCCATATTCAGTGTGCCACCCCCCCACCCCATCTTAATCCCCACGTAACCTTTAACTCCCAGGATTTCCCCCCACCCCCGTTTCTACATATCACATGTGTTCTACTTTCCCTTCCAATTTCATTTTTAAATTGGGTTGCAATTTCATATATCCTTCATTTTGGTTAACCTTCCCTCCCCGCCCCCCATTAAACTTTTCTTCTCCCAATAGTCCCCTTCTTTTTGCTGTTATTGTTTGGAGACAGGGTCTCACTGTGGAGCCCTGGCTGGCCTGGAACTCAGAGATCCGCCTGCCTTTGCCTCCTGAGTGCTGGGATTAAAGGCGTGGGCCACCATGCCTGGCTGAATCTTTCTTCACTTTCTCTTTACTTACGTTCTACTACCCCGCCTCTCTTGGTGCACCCTCACCCCATGGCGGCTTTCTAGTTGCCTGGCCTTCACATGTGCTCCAAGTTAAATACATAAAAATTTGGAAGGGAGGGCCGCAGCTGAGAGATAACATGGCATTTGTCTTTCTGGACCTGAGTTACTTCACTTAATATAATTTTTCAAGTTTCATCCATTTGCCTGAAAATTTCATGATTTCATTATTCTTTGAAGCTGAAAATAATTGTGCATATGGATCGCATTTTCCTCAAATTGATCAGTTAATAGACATCTAGGCTGATCCAATTTCCTGGCTATTTGAATAAGGCAGCAATGAAGTATCCCTGAAATAGGGTGTAAAGTCCTTTGGTATCCCCAGGAGTGGTACAGCTGGGTTGTATGGTAGTTCTAGATTTTTTTGGTGTTGTTTTTAAATATTTTATTTATTATTTTTATTTTATGTGTATGTGTGTGTTGCCTGCATGTAGGTAAGTGCACCCGTGTTGTGTAATGCCCATGGAGGACAGAAGCCATCAGATCCCCTGAAACTGGGTTATGGACAGCTGTTAGCTGCTATGTGGGTGCTGGGATTTGAACCTGGGTCTTCTGCAGGAACAACCAGTGTTCTTAACTGCTGAGCCATTGCTTCAGCCCCTGGCAGTTCTAGTTTCTTGAAGAACCTCCAGATGGATTTCCAAAGTGCCTATACTAATTTACACTTCCACCAGCCATGGGTAAGTGTTCCCCTTTCATCGTAGCCCTATCAGCATTTGTTGTTATTTGAATTTCTGATGATGCCATCTTGATTGGAATGAGATGGACTCTTAAAAGCAGTTTCAACAGGCATTTCCCTGATGGCTACAGTGTTGAACACTTTTTTAAAAAAATATTTTTTTAAGATTTTTTTGTTTTTACTTTAGGTGTATGAGTGTATTGCCTGCAAGTATGTAAGTGCACTCATGTCATGCAACGCCCATGGAGATCAGAAGAGGGTGTCAGCAGATCCCCTGGAACTGGAGTCACAGATGGTTGTTAGCCACCAGTGGGTGCTGGGAATTGAACCCGAGTCCTCTGCAAGAGCAGCAGTGCTCTTAACCGCTGAGCCATCTCTCCGGCCCCCTGAACACTTTTTAAAACATTTACTAGCTATTTGTAGTTCTTCTTTGCAGAGCTTTCTGTTCCATCCCATAGCTGCCCCTTCACCCCCTGGTTTTCAGCCTTTTTGAGACAGTGTGTCTCTGTAGCCTCAGCTGGCCTGGAACTCACCATGTAGACCAGGCTGGCCTCGGTCTGTCAAAAGCATAATCAGAAGATTTTCCCTTATCCTGTGGGCTGCCTTCTCACTCACTCAAGGAAATAGAGATTTCCTTGTACAGCTTTTTTAGCTTCATGAGGTAGTTTGTTGGTTGTTGGTCTTGTTTTCCGCCCTATCGTAGTCCTGTATAAAAAGTCCTGGCCATGAGGACTGAAGCACACTCACTACTTTTTCCTGTAGCACTTTCAAGGGATCAAGTCTTGGGCTAAGGTCCTTGATCCATTTGAAGATGCTGTCTTTTTTCCAATGTATATTTTTGGTATCTTTGCCAAAAATTGGATGACATGGACTTATATCTGGGTCCCCTATTCTATTCCACTGATTTATATGTCTGTTTTTGTGCCAGTGCCATGCTTTTTTCAGTACTATGGCTCTGTAGCGTAACTTAAAGTCAGATATGGTGATGCTTCCTGTAGTATTCTTTTTGTCAGGATTGTTTAGGTTGGTCTTGGTCTTTTGAGAGTCCATATAAATTTTGAAATTATTTTCTTTATGTGAAGAATGGCCTTGGGATTTTGATTAGGATTGCGTTGAATATGTAGATTGCTTTTGGTAGAATGGCCACATTCACATTGCAATCCACGAGCTCAGGAGATCGTTCCATGTCCTTTGTCTTCCTTGATTCCTTTCATTGGTGTCTTAAAGATTTTGTTATAGAGGTCTTTAGTTTCTGTGATTAGGTTTATTTCTGAGGTTGTTTGTTTGCTTGTTTGCTTGTTTTTAGCAGGTGAGTGACTATTGTGAATGGGCTTGTTTCTTTAATTTCTTTTCAGGATGTTTGTCATCAGTATGTAAGAATGCTACTGATTTTTATGTGTTGATTTTGTATCCTGCCACTTTTCTGAAAGTTTATCAACTCTAAGAGGCTTTTGGTGGAGTCTTTCATGTCTAGGTCATTTTTCTATTCATTTCTTGCTAGGCTCTATATCACAAAACATGTGAGATAAATTCTGGCTGCTAACCCAGACTGCCTTCCTCTGGCATTTTCTTGAATATTCTGAACTCATGGAGCCATGTTCCATCTCCTGGTACACACTTAAAATGATCTCCTTTATACTCCCTGCCCCAACTCAGTGGTCTGGATCTATCTATTGACGTGAGTTTAATCCCACCTCCTACCACCTTCTCCCCACACCACTCTGAAAAGCAGTCTGATAGCTGCATAGTAGCTGGTGGAGGTACAGGCTCCCTCTCATCTGCATTTCCTCAGTACTGGATCATAAGTGATCATGGTTTATCTATTTGTCTTAGCTTTATCTATCTATCTATCTATCTATCTATCTATCTATCTATCTATCTATCATCTACCTTCCTATCATCTATCTATTTATCTATCTATCATCTATCTATCTATCAATCATCTATCTACCTTCCTATCATCTATCTATCATCTATCATTTCTCTGTCTACCTACCTATCATCTATCTATCATCTATCTATCTATCTATCTATCTATCTTATCTATCATCTATCTATCTATCTATATCTATCTATCATCTATCATCTATCATCTATCATCTATTTATTCTATCTATCTATCTATCTATCTATCATCTCTCTATCATCTATCTATCATCTATCATCTATCTATCTATCTATCTATCCTCTATCTATCATCCATCTATCTATCTATCTATAATCTATCTCTCAATCAGCATCTATCTATCTGAGATTCTGTTTGATCAGTGGCCTTCGTGGGGAAAGTGACCCAAGGGAAGGTGGAAAAGATGACAGGAAGAAACCATTGGAAACGTGGAAGCTGAAAGCTTTATGGTGCTGGGAGGAAAAGGAAACTTTATATTTTGTAATTCCAAGGCATGCTCAAACATTCATAGATTTTACTAAGTGATCGAAATCTCAGTGATATTCTCACAGTTGCTACACAAAGGAGAGACTGACTGAGGAAACAGAGATGAACTAGAGTCTGGTTTCCGCTCTCATTTCTGTTAGTAATGACCCTTTGGTCTTAAAGTGTCAGTTGCTTTGAGTGTTGCTGTGACCAAATACCTGAGCAGAAGCCACTCAAGGGAGGAGGCTCTTCTTTCGAATGTAAAGTACAACATGGCAGGGAAGGCATGGCAGAGTGAACGGTGGTGGGAGCCTGTGCTGGGACTCCACACATCTCCACACATCTTCAGAGGCCAGAAGCAGGGAGAGGAATCCTGGCACTCAGCAGCCTTTCTCTGTCCTCTTTCATTTCGTCCAAGCCTGAGCCTGTGGCATTGTGCCACCCTGTGGATCTTTCCCCTTTCTCTTAATCCTCTCTGAAGCACCCTTGCAGACACACCCAGGGGTGTACCACAGATCTCCTGGTTGATTCTAAATCTGGCCAGCTTGACAACGATGATGAAGCATCACAAAGAAGTTGTTTTACTTTTCTGGAACTTGGTCTTCTACAAGTTTCCTCCATACAGTTTCCAGTCATGAAAGCTCCTTCTGAGGAGAAGAACATTCTGGTTCTTTGTTTCTTTTTCATAGTTAGAGTAAATGAAATACATGTCTTTGGTGAAAAAGTCAAGGGCAGCATCTAGCATATTGGTCATATCAATTCTTTGAATCCCAGGCTTCAAATCTTTTATGGCAGTAGGCATAAATCATAAACAATTCCAGGCTACTACTCCCAGATTTTTTAGAAGGATCAGAGCACTGACATTCCTTGGCAGATGAAAAAAGAAATTCAATTATCTGGAATGCAAAGAAAAAAAAGAATATTCTGTCTCGTTGAAATCTTTCTGAAGGGGAGTAGCAGTTTTTCTTGCTGTAGGAAAATTAAAGGACAATATTTCTCCCATTATCATGGCTCTTCTCCTTCAGGGTTGAGATTCTGATTATGAATGATCACTATTCATCCACAATCATTTGTTCTACCTGTAGAAGGCTTCAGAGACTGGCCTGAACATATACTGTTTTGGGTATGTAAGCATGGATATCTTATTGATTAGCTAAGACATTTTCATTGATTATATTTGTGGTCTCCATGAACCATTTACAGTTTACAAATTTCTCATATAAGTAGAAAGACAAAAGAAGTTTCAAATATTTTTTAGGGGTGATGAAACTATTATATTTGGTTGTCTCTGGTTAATTAAGAATGTTTAAAGAATTCAGAAACAGAACATTTGTACTGTGTTCTGAATATCAAAGACCACAGTTGTTATTTGACAAGACAGTTGCTCACAAACAAATGTTTTCAACCAGACCCACCCTGTGTCAGGAGTTGCCTTCCCCCTGATCAGCACTTCCTCAGTACTGGTTCATAAGTGATCTTTGTTTTAGCTTTATCTATTTGTCTATTGATCTCATCTATCTATCTATCTATCTATCTATCTATCTATCTATCTATCTATCTATCTATCTATGTATCAATCATCTAGCATCTATCATCTATCATCATCATCATTTATTCATCATCTATCTATCATCTATCTATCATTGATCTATCAACTATATTTGTTTGTGGTGTATGTACATGTTTGTGTGGGTGTGTGCATGTGCATACGTGAAGGCCAGAGGTAAACACTGGTGTCTTCCTCAATCACTCTCCGCTTTGTTTTTTGAAACACAATCTCTCACTGAACCTGGGGCTCACTAATTGGCTAGACTGGATGGCCAATGAGCTTCAGAGATCTGCCTGTCTGCCTGTCTCCATGTCCTCCCCAATAGGCTCTGGGGTTACAGATGTGTGCTTCTCTCCTGGGGATCCGAACTCAGGTCCTCATGCTTGTTCAGCAAGCACTTTACTGGCTAAGCCATCTCCCCATGCCCCCTTATTTTGTTTAATTAGAAGTGGGGTTTTTTGTTTGGTTTTGTGTGTGTGTGTGTGTGTGTTAAGTGCCATCTTTGTGTTCTCATTGTATAGTCTCAGCCCTAGTGAATTTACATTTCAGTATTCAGGGCCAATTTCCAAGACAACAGAAAGGAGAGTGAGTGGAAAAAAATGGCAGGAAAATGGAGGAAAAAATAGCTTGGAAAATAAGAGAACAGAATTCTGGCCAGGCGTGGTGGTGCACGCCTTTAATCCCCGAACTTGGGAGGCAAAGGCAGGTGAATCTCTGTAAGTTCAAGGCTAGCCTGGTCTACATAGTGAGTTCCAGTCCAGCTAGGGATACAAGGAGATCTTGTCTCAAAAATATCCCCCCCCAAAAGAGAGAGAACAGAATTCAGACCCCAAAAGAAGAAATAAAAGTTCCATCCTCCTCCAGCAAATCTGAGGTAGAGCTTTTCTGCCCAGGGGGATCACAGACTGGACCTCAGAAATGGGAAATGTAGTTTACCTCCTGGGCTGCTTTGGCTCAAAGGTTTCTTATTCACTGTCCAAAGGATATTCTAAAACCCTCTTCCTGTCATGAATCTTACAGAAATTAGTGTCAGAAAACAAAAGTTGATTTCAAATAGGAAGTACTTGTCTTTAGTGATTCAGGGTTAACCAAGCTTGTCGATGGCCCTGGGGACTGAGGACTTTTTATGTATACTTGGCCAAACAATGAAGCTAACTGATGGTCTTCATACCCTTAAAACAACCAACAAATGATATTGTCACATCCTTGCAAATTGCAAAACATTCTTTCTGATGTCACACTCTTGATACTGCCGCTCTTGATACTGCCACGTTCCTCTTAATTCCATTTGACCTAGTCATTTCACCAGATACTCAGATAGCTTTCTGGCTCTCTTGATTACTTGTTAGCATCTTTACAGCAATGAGAAAATGGGATCTCGATGGGTTCACTTGGCTATACGTTATTTGCAGTTCTTTAACTATTTGCAGTGGTGATAAGTTGAAACTAATAAGGTGAAGATTTTACCTTATTGGGTTCGGTAGTTTATGGCAGCCCTAACCCATGCTTCTGCAGGTGTTTGAAAAGATATTCTCACTTTAGTTTATTTATTCATTTATTATTTTAATACAAGTCCTGCTAAGCAGCTGAGACCCAGCTCCCACATTGCATTTGGGCTTTAGTAATGGTGATAGACCGCATCTCTCGCTTCTTCGGAGGTAATCTTTCACCCTTTTGTTACTTACTCTGTGGAAAAGTTTAGGTGAAATCTGTCTGTCTACAGCATGCACATTTTTTTGTGAAGAGTGTAATGGAATACAGAAAGCCATACATGGGTTATTCCCGCTATGAATTAGTCTCTTTTATCTGACTCTGACCAAAACAGATGTTGGCAGCCTTCTATTCCAGCTCTCTAAGTCAGACTAAGACTATCAGTTCCGCTTAGGGAAGCTGTAGGGAAATTATTTAACTCTTTCAATAGACCCTAACTAATTTTTCCTTGGTTCTTTTCATTATAAATTACAAACAAACAAAATTAGAACATATCTCTATGCAACAATAAGGAAAAAAAGCAATATTAAAAATACATCAAATGCAACTCTATAGGGAAGTGGATTTTTATTCAAGGACCTGAAGAGATGCCTTGGCTTGGGGAGGCAGCTGAATGTGCTTCCAGCTTACTGTCAGGATCATTTGCATAGAGTACCAAAGGAGCTTTACAAAATTCTGAGAAAAACCATCCATCAGAAAGTGGTAGGTTGCATCTGGCTAGGATTCTGCTCATTCTAGAAACTGACCATTTAATAACCCTTCTTCGATTGGCACAACGCTGAAGCTCATGTATCAGGACTCTGCAATGAAATGTAAATTAAAGGAGTGTGAGAAACAGAGACAAGGATAGAAAAGCTCTAAGGCTGAGGAAGGAGGGGCGATCACCAGACAAAATAGTTTAATAAACACACAGCATTCCAGGAAGTTATCATGGAAACAGTCTCTTTTTAGATTTCAGGTTTAAAAAAAATGAACTTACTAAATAAAGACTTTAAACTTTTTTCAAATCATGTAAAGCAAAGAAGGTGGGAAAATTACTTCTTAGACTAGAAGTATTTTAATATAATTATCTTGCCAAATCCTCACAATTACCCAATAAAGCGACATCTCCATCGTTCTTCAAAAGCTTCAGGTCAGGGCACCTGAGCGTTAGACTCCCAGGTTTTGTGGAATTCTGCCTGTGTTTGTACCCTCTCTCTCCCCCTCCTCTAGCCCTTTCAGCCACTGTGAATTCAGGGCAGGAAGATCTGCTCCTTTTCTGGCCCAAACCCTCCTAGTAAAGTCATCAAACAACAGACATAACTAAAGATGCATTTAGTCACCGCTTACAATTAAATAACATTTGGAAACACCAACTCTCCATCCTGCCAGGGTGAAGGTTGAGGGTTATTGACAAACTTCCCACATCCAGGAACTATGTATGCCCCCTCCTGTGTATAGCTTCATTTAATCCCATCAGAAGCCTGAATGTAGGTGGTCGTTCCCCCACCACCTGCCCCCGAGAAATTGGGCTATTGAGGTTGTTAGTCACCTGATCTGGAAAAAGCAACAAATGATAAAATCTGGTATTTTTAAATTCCAAAGCTTAATGGGAGCTAGAGAGCTGGCTCAGCAGTTAAGAACACTGACTGTTCTTGCAGAAGACCCAGATTCGAATCCCAGCACCCATATGGCAGCTAACAACTGTCGGTAACTCCAGTTCCCCGGGATCTGACAGCCTCTTCTGTCCTCCACAGGCATTGCACAGCACAGGTGCATTTACCTGCATGCAGGCAATACACGCATACACATAAAATAAAAATAATAAAATATTTTTTAAAAGTTAATAAAAAGAAATCCAAAGCTTGAATTCCTAATTACTTCACCCCAAAACCTAGCACGGGGGGCATCCTTCATTTCCCTCATCACAGAACCTGGAGGTGTCTCTCTTCCCTTCCCAGTGCTTGTCAGCAGCAGCTACATGTGGAACACACGGAAGGATTTCCTGAGAGCTACAGCGTCTCTGCCTGTGACAGTGATGGTCAAACTCTTATTTGCGGGTCACCTACAAGCCTGAGACAGGGACATTAAACACGGGAGGAAAACATGGGCCACAGTTCACTGACTTGTCCAGGTCAGACAGCGAGTGTACTAAAGAGTAGAAACACACAGGATTCCAAAGCCCATGTGGCTCCTTCATGTGTGTAGAAGAAGCAAGACCTAAAGAAAAGCGGAATGAAGACTTCTCATTTTCCTCCCTGACTGTCCATGAAATTGACTATGCAGCAGAAGTTAAGGGGTCTCCAGATGAGCTGGATGGTGATGGAATGGAGGGGTATGGGTCTCTGAAGTCAAGAGTCTCAGTTAGGTCTAAGCATACAGAGAAGGCTAGGTGAATCCGTAAGGAGTTACAGCCCCACAGACCTCCTTCTGGGTAGTGATATTTTGATGACTGTGCTAATTCTATATTGGTGAACAATGGTTACATATCTATTACTTCGAGTGAGCATGCTGGAGTTCATATTGACCAGTGGAATGGCCCCAGATGATAGGGTTATTGTGGGATGGCATCTGAGGTTTTTTTTTTTTG
>NW_008330297.1:1909802-1945362 GCF_000622305.1 Nannospalax galili | reverse complement strand
TTTTTTTTTTTTGATATATGTAACTACAATTTTAGAAGGTGCCTAGGGGAGGAGAAGGGGAAGGGAGAGGTGGTGAGATTAATATTAGGTGGTAATTTGGGACACCAGAGGTAAATACATACATTTGAATTGGGGAATAATTAGTCACAACAGCCCCGATTTGGGTCAGGGTAGAATCAAGATTTGTAATTTATAAACTTACTTCAGCCTCCTCCACTGTCCTGAAGCAGTGCACTATTTATTTAGACCCCTAAGGTCCCTTGTGTGAGGTGCGAGGCCTGCCCATCCTCTCTTGAATAGGCCACAAGTCCAAAAGAGCCGGTTTGGATAACATCTGTTCTTCCAGCACACTGACAAGCCTCCGCACTAGGGAAGCCTCGAAACAAACGGATGCACATTTGTCACTATATTGTTCTTTGTGCGCAGCCTTGACCCGTTCCTGCAGCTGCAACAAAAGAGTTGCGTCCACAGGATAGGCACTTCCGGGGGACCAGAGTCACATTCGGTTTCTCACTGGCAGCGGTTCTGTCTTGCTTACAGGATTTCTCTTTCTTCTCACCTGTAATGTCTCTCCAGTGAGAGGAACAGGGTGGGGTGGGGGTGGGGCTCGGCAGTGAGCACAGCAGGCCCGTGCTCGCATAAAGTTTGCAGCTGAGACAGAACAAAACCCTTTTCAAAGCAAATAAAATGGGGGCGGGGGTTACACACGAGCACACTGGGATGTACTGGAGGGGGCTTTCTAAAGGACAGGGCTCAGGCTGGAACTGGAATGTCCAGATGCGGCAGCCAGAGGACGTGGTAGTGCGATCTACCCAAAAAGCACCGAAGTAGTGCAGACTCCTAGGACGAGAACCTGGAAAGTTCCTGGCACAGAATGGAGCATGGGTCCAATACTGAGTTGGGGGTGAAACCTGAGAGGTAGTCAGAGCACAGACCTCTTGAACTTTGAAGGACCCTAAGAGTGGGCTTGGATTTTGTTGGATGGTAAAACCATTGGGGGCATTTGAGTTAGGGAGTAACAAGTTAATACTTCAGCAATAGCACTAAAGCTGTCACTGCGTGTCCGGGGAAGAATGGGAACAAGGAGCTTACATGGAAGTCGTTTAGATAGATGAAGGTAGTGTGACAGGGGTGGGAGACACTGCGCATGAGTTGGAGGATCTGAGGAAGGGAAGGTAGAGGAAGATCATTTTGGGAATGGGATGAAGGGAGAATCTCTGTTTCCATTTTGGCTGTGATAGCCTGATTTGCTTTTGGGCTTAAAATCACAGAGGCAACTTGGAGGCTGTGTCTGTGTCTATGTCCATGCCTACATACATGTATAATTTGGAGTTCAGGGCTGGAGATATAAATTAAGACTTTTTGCAAGTTTTTGGTTCCCTTAATTATAGTGAAAGAGAGAGAAGGAGAGAGAAGGAGAAGAACCATTTTAAAATCAAGATGGAATTTAGAATATAAAAATTCAGGAAATGGAAATTCTAGAAAGGGAGCTGGCTACATTATTTTTATGAAGTTTATCACATGAATACCCATTTGCACATGATGCACATGTATAATCTGTATTATAGAACTATGGATTACAAAAGGTCAGTAAGACCTAACTACCTGGGCTAGGTGTGTGATTCCATTGGCAGAGTGCTTGCCTAGCATGCACAAAAACCTAGATTCTGTCCCAAGCACCATATAAACTGGGTGTGGTGGTGCATGCCTATAACTGCTGTATGGGAAGCAGCAGCAGGAGGATCAGGCATGCCAGAAACAGCACACACCTGAACAGACATCTCTAAATGTGATGCATCTCTTTGCATTACATTGGGTGAAAGCCTTTTGAGGTATGCACATCATTTTCTCATCTGTTCAATGAGGATGAGGTCCTGTGTCCCATCTTTAGGCCACTAGAATCAGCCCCGGAGGTCACCGAGATGATAGACTGGAGGCTGAACAGTTTGGAATACTCATACCATGTGGGATCGATGCCTTATGGAAAGCCAGCTAAGAGACCACAAACCTTCCCTGTGGGGCCCAGGGGAAGGCCTCATGGCAGAGGCGGTGTTTGAGATGTAGCTTGAAGGGTGAGCAAGAGTTTGCCAGGAGGCGTGGGAGAACTGAGCAGGCAATTTCTACTGAAGGAGTTGTCCGGAGTGGCGATGTGGCCAGTAGAAAGTCAACCCAAAGCACATCCTCTTTGAGAATATGCCCCAGCTGGACACAGACCCAGGTGATCTCTGCTCGGTTAATCAAGTTGTTCTTTAGCTTTTGAAAGTTGTTAAATTTCCAGAGTTTCACACGTGCAGATCATTTTATCTAATCGACATGTGCTGACATGAAGCATTTTGTCTAAAGCTTTTGACTGGGTAGGATGCCTGCCCGCACCCTCCTATCTTGTCATAGGCAGAATTAACAAAAACGGTACATAAGTGGATTATTGCAGCATAACTATAACCTATTTCCTTTTATGTAAAAAAATTCCCAAATGATAATTATAGGTAATTACTACAGCAGAAACCTCAGTCTGTTCACCTTCTAACCCAAAGCAAGTTCAACTGGAAGTCAACTCACGCAGATGGCGCTTGTGTGAGACTGCTGCCCTTCCCACTTCTTCATTTGGAGTGAGATGCTTTTGAGTCTCTACTTGGCTGCAGTTTATGCTGCTGTCTCTTCCCATTACACCCCTCAATGCCAATTTCTTCCTTTTCGTTTTAATGATTCTTTCAACACAGATGTTTCATTGACGATTAGGGAAGAGATTACCCCCAAACAGGGCTTTCTTACCACTCGGTAAAATATTTGCAAACCACTGCCCTGTTTATGCCACTTAAGCTCTGGAATTTCTCCAGATCTCTTGGGAGTTGCAGAGTGACACAATCACAGCCAGTGGTTAGGAGAAGACCAAATCTTAGTCTCTAGAAGTGGTTTCTCCGAAGCAGCAAAGAATTAATGCCGCTGTACCGCCCAGGTGAACAGAAGATGAAAGTTACTTTCCCACTGCCAACTTTAAGCCGGCTTCCTGCCATGATTGTGTAAAAACATTTGCTAAAAATATAAGTGACTCCCGGAGCAAGTTACGCAAACTCTCTGATTTCCCGAGCTGCTAAATGAGGGTAATATCCCCAGCATGGGCTGTAGGATTAAATCAAAGTGAGCATTCAGAGTGCAGGATGATGCTCAGCAAGTTCTGACTGTGTGACATGTGCTAATGGTTTTCCTATTTCCTCTACCCAGAGGCCTTAGTAGGGTTGTTTTTATGTGATGCTCCTGCATCTAACGTTTTCAAAGTTAAATAACTAATTTCATTGGCCAATTAATACATTAAAACTTCACTATCACTGTGTCCTAAATGAGTGTTTGTTTGAGTCAATCAAATCACAGAAAACTTGGGTGCTGAACTCAGGGTCCTTTTGGTATGTGAATGCCCTGGCCAGTATGATGGACAGGGAGTCAGGGCAACCTTCGGATGTGTGTCCTGTTCGGCAATTCAGGGCAATTTGCGAAGATCACTAAGGCTCTAAGGGGACAAAGGCTAAAAATGTTTTGTAGTCCTTTGACTTTCCTACAGTTGTGCATTTTGTCTGTAGGCCTTCATACAAATTAACCAAACAATTAAAAACTAATGTCTCACTTTATTGCTATTTTCAATATGGAAAACATATTTTTGAGACAGGGTCTCACATATTCCAGGCTGGCTTTGAACTCAGTATGTAACTGAAGATGACCTTGGACTCCTGTTCTTCCTGCCTCCACTACCCAAGTACA
Organism: Nannospalax galili; assembly: GCF_000622305.1. Lineage (NCBI taxonomy): Eukaryota > Metazoa > Chordata > Mammalia > Rodentia > Spalacidae > Nannospalax > Nannospalax galili. The sequence continues at coordinate 1,941,609 of NW_008330297.1, read as the reverse complement.
GGAATTACAGATTGCATCTCAGTGCTGAAGGTCAAACTCAGGACTTCATGCATGCTAGGCTAGTACCCTTCCAGTGGAGCCACACTGGCATCCAAGGAATGGTTTATAAGGAATTAGAGATATGACTGTACTAACAGAGGACCCTAAAGCTGGATACCTGGTCAGTGACCATATGCTTTTCTTTTCCTCAGGACAGATTCAATTTATGCTTGCTGTCCTCTTTTAATCATTAATAGCAACCCCTTCTGTTCGCCAGTTTTCCCAATATGTACAGAAAGTACGTTGTCCCAGTTTTGACAATGTGCTGGACTTCCTAAGTAGGCTCCTATGCACATCAACAGCTATGTGGTCATTCGTGAGCTTCTATCCTGCAGAGTATAAATGATAGCACGGCACAGACCACTGAGGCTGTTCCTCAGTGGTCTACTGCAAACAGCCGAATCTGCAAATGTCAAGGATCTGCAGGGTTTAAACACCCACCGAGCCACATCTGTCTGTAGGGAGCGGCTCTCTTAGATGGGATCTTGTGCTCTTTCAACAGGCCGACTCCCACTTCGTTCAGAAGGCTTCACCAGCGTTTGAGGTTCCTCACTAGCCTCTTTCTTGGACTGACTCTCTCTCTCTCTCTCTCTCTCAAATAAATGTAATAAAAAAATTTTTTTTTTTTTTTTTTTTTTTTTTTTTTTTTTTTAAATGGCATCAGAGCCCAGCCTGAGTAGTTCTTTTTTCTGCCCACAAGCTGTATTGTTGCTCAAGTGTGCTTCTTAAAATAATGAATATGTAACTCATTAAATGCCTTGAAGAAAAGGAAGATGTAAGGATCTAATTTTATTGACGGACACAGACTGCAGAAGCACACAGAGCCTGCTCAGAACCTTTGTAAAATTTGGATTCAGAGACACACGTACCGCCTCCCTCCTACCTCCATATGTTTATTGATTGATAGATGGCAGGATCTGTAGGCCATATGCATGCAAGGAAAACAACATTGACCCTGACAAGAGGTGCTTTTTTGTGAGCTGCATTTAGGGGGAAAAAAAAATCCCTTCGTGGAGCTGGTGTGGTCACATTTAATATGAAAGGAGCTGGCTGGGCAGACCTCAGTGGGCATTCTACCTTCTCTCTAGGAAGGACAGTGACCAACTCAGAAAACATTTGACTTAACCACAAACAAATCTGACAAACTCAGTAGTAACACGCTGAGTTCCACCAAGTACCTTACCTCAGTTTTATCACTCGTAGGTTAATCTCCAAATTTCTTATTCTTAACATAAACAGTAGTAAATAACAGTAGTAAACATAGCACTTTCCACGTGCTGGTTGTAGCATTTTACAAAAAACAGATTGAATTCACGGTAAAAATTTAATGAGGTGGACACTATTATCATTTGCAAGCCAAGAAAGTGAGGCCCAGAGAGCCATGACCGTGTGTTAGGGTCTGTGCACCTGAACTGTTTAGCAGCCTTTTCTGTTCTGCAGTGTTCTAGAAAGGAATCAGAAAGTTGCAGCTCACAAAACCATCTCCTGTGAAAGTCCCATTGCATCACTTGTGTGGCCATAGATGACAGATCCTTGATACCAACCTGTGGGGAACCATCCCATCCCTTAGGAACATAGGCATATTTCTGCCCTCAGCATGCTTTTCTTAAGGCACAACATATCTAAATTCCCTACTTCTTTTGTTATGAGAACTGTTTCCCAAACATTTAGTCTTTTTCGCTGTTCTCTCCAGGAGTTCCAAAACCCACTCCACCTAGGACTTATCCCGCCCTGGCCTCACTAGCTAAATGAAGGGAAAAGGCATTTTGTGAAGGGGCAAAGAGGAGACAAGAATCAGACCTTGCCCAAGTTCCCAAAGCCACAGGACCTTTGACCAGGAAAGTAAGAAAGAAATTCCTTGACCAGTGGAAGATAAGTCATTTAGTCCTTCCGGGAGAGAAGTCCACACAGACACACCACAGTCGTAGTTAGAAATCTTCCTCGGTCTCCCAGGGAACTATGCCGATGGGAAACATGAACTCATGTACCTTAAGCAAATAAACAGATAAAGGGGAAGCCACACCACAACTCAAGCAGCTGCCACACTATTATGAAACCTCGCCCATCTTTAGTTAAATGTTGTAAGATAATTGATGGTTACATTTTTTTTCTTGTTTCTTGTGGTATTGTGGTCGTCCCCTCAGAGGATAGTCATCCTTTTAAGTGGGATCCAACAACCTTCCTCAAAGGTTGGAAGTCAAAACTGAGCCAACACCACTTTGAAATATTTAATGTCAGGTTGTCAGCATTTGGGAATATGAAGGTGTTTGCATTAGGAGCATACTTGTCTAGTTACATTTGATTTTGTATAAATTGCATGTCCATTCATAAGCTATTTTATATGACTAGCACACAGGCTGCACAATAGTTGTTCAAAGGAGGTTGCTTTCTCTTTCTTACTCTGGGAAGTTAATTTCACACTTCATGTTTGGTCTAAGTTGCCAAGTGTGGTAGAAACAGGACAAGTGACAGCTTTCTTGGTGCTCAGTTTGAACTGACTCTTGGAAGAAAAGACCTCCTCACAGTCCGGTGTGTCTCTTTGTTGCTTACAGAACCATATTAGGTGGTATATTAAAGGGTATTAGGTGGCACATCATTCGCTATGACCACCATTTCATCAGCTCCACTGACTATTCAACATATGTTAGAAGACTATTCTAGCATGTTATGGGTGTTATTTCATGGATATTATTCCTTCAGATGAGACTGAAGAAGAAAGGACTGAGCTTACAGAAAAAAGCTTAGAGTGACCTCACAGCAGGCCAGTCCACCAGGACTTTACAGGGAGATTCCTGAGTGTGTAACTTTGAGGCATAGCAACAGGGAGCACCTTGAGACCCAGGGGGATCTGTTTTCCTTGTTCCTTTGGTGGCTATGGATCAGTGCCAAATTGTTGATCCTCTTCCAATATCAGAATTCATAAATGTCAAGATTTGTCTTTAAGTTCCCAAATTTCCTGCCCACTTCTGAGTTCCCGTTGTGTTCTTCCCTACCCTTAGAATGCACTTTTTCATGATCTCCATTTTTTTGTCTACTTAAAAGTATTTTTATTAATTCGTTGAGGTGTCGTACACAATGTAATTTGATCCTATTCCCCAGTCCTCACCATAACTCCTCCCAGATCCTCCTCCTCCCTCTATGCCCCACAGCTTCATGCCCTCTCTTTTTATTTTAATAACCCGTTAAATTCAATCTGTGCTCCGTTCTTTTTAATCTGCAGCTCTCCACTTCCTGTTTTTCAAGGCCCCTTTCAGACCGTGTTAATCTGTGATACCTTTCCTACCCCCACATTCAGTCATGTGGTGTTTGGTTTCTCTGCACCTCTGTTTTACTCTCTCTTCTCCCTGGTCCCTGACAAATTGCTGTTGTGGATTGTTACATGTTGGTGTTGAACAGCCTTGGTTTCCCCAGGACCATCAGTCTGGCAGAGGGCAGAGACAAAACACACTCCAGCAAGTCACAGATCAAAGTAGGCTCAGAATTTGTTGTCAGCTCTGCTCCTGAATATTCCACAGAGTTGACCTGCTGTTCATGAGGCCTGTCCAGGAGGCTCACATTTTCCCATGTTGTAAGTTACAACATCAATCACCTAGGAACCATTGTGTCATTTTTGGGTGACTTGCTTGTCTGTTAGTTAAAACCCTGATTCCATTTAATTTTTGGATTCTAGATTCTGATCAAATTGCAAAGCCAAAGTAGAGACGCGTTTTAAATGGTAAAGTTTTGCAAGTTGTTCCTGAGAGAACTTGTGTCATTTATCATCCACCACACACTCACTGACACATAGCCTGTTTATTTTCATTTTAGATGAATAGGTTAAAAAAGATATTCCATTATTGAGTTGTTCATTTGAATGCTAAAAAAATTGAGTGATGTTTATACTTTTAAATGGGTAATATTTAGGAAATCATGAGAATTTCGTGTTTCCCTTTTGCTTATTTTTTCTTTTGACTTTTATTTCTCTCTCTCTTTCTCCTGAAAGTTAAAAGAGGTTTGTTCTTTGGTAAGCAATCTGTATTACAAAATTTTTATTTAGGTTTATCATTGTCTTTTGTTTGTATTTGTGACCTTTTAAAAAACCTTTTTTGATTGATTTTTCTTTTATGTGCATGGTGTTTTGCCTGCAAGTATGTAAGTGCATCCATGTATGCAGTGCCCACAGAAGTTAGAAGAGGGTGTTGGATTCCCTGGACCTAGAAATATGGACAGTTATCAGCCGCCATTTGGATGCTGGGAATTGAACCTGGATCCTTTGCAAGAGCAGTTAGCATTCTTAATTGCTGAGCCATCTCTCCAGCCCTGAGTTATAAATTTTGAAAGAAATTCAGTAGGTCAAACTTTCATTTATGGTTTTGGGGTTTATGGTTTCCTCAAAATTACCTTCTCCACATGTTTTTTAGTTCATACATTAAAAAATATATTTTATTATTTTTACTTTATGTGTATGAGTCTATTGCCTGCATGTATGTGAGTGCACCCGTGTCCTGCAATGCCCACGGAGGACAGAAGAGGCTGTCGGATCCCCTGGAACTGGAGTTATGGACAGTTGTTAGCTGCCATGTGGGTTCTAGGACTTGAACCCAGGTCTTCTGCGAGAGCAGTCAATACTCTTGACTGCTGAGCCATCTCTCCAGCCTCTAGTTCATACATTTTAAAATTCAAATTTCTAATTCTCAAAACGATGTTCTACATGTATTCTAGCTATATCACAGTGAGACCAGCAAACTAGGTAGCTTCAAAGACCCAGGAAAAGCCTGGGTCCATTCTTCCTACCTGCCTCCTGCTCCCCTTGTTCTTATCTCTCTATAGCTTCTGGGCTCTGGCTTCAATTGTTGAGTCCTAATCCAGGCCTTATTCATTGAGATGACTTCTTGGGACTCATTACTGGGGAGAGTACCCACAGTTTGGTGCAACACTTTTGGGTGAATGAACGCAACAATGGGATGATAGTAAAAAAAGCAGTGCATGGTGCACAATGACGGTTGTTTAATGGCTAACGAGTATTGTTTCCAACTCTTGACTTAACAGTCCAAAAATAATAAAATATAGACTAGGGATATATAATACCTGAGTGGTAGAGTGCTTATCTTGCATGTGCAAAGCTGGGTTTTACCCTCTGCATGAAAAATATAAGTTAAATAGTTGAGGCTGTTACAGTGAAAACAAAATCAGTTTCTAAAATTCAAGCAAGATTCTACATACAAAGAAACCTATTTAGCTATATTCTATTTGACAGTACTGAAAAGACAAGACTGAATTATGGGAAATTCCTTTCAAATAATCATGTATCTGTGATATAAGATGCTTGAAGTTTGAATTGAGGCATTTTGGGAGGAAGACATCAGGAACTTTTTGAGAAGCACACCCTGAGGACTGAGTCTTGTGTTGAGTGCCTGAGCCACACCTTCATGATCCCTTTCCTTCTTGCTGAATATTTAAAAAATTTATTATAAAACAAGTCATTGATAAACTTATATTTTATTCCCTGTTCAGATTTGGTTCTTTTTTGTCAATATTTCTAGTAGCTTCTGTTAGGTGGAGAGGGGGCCTAGATTAGGCTCTTTAAAGAGGGCTAGAGGCATCATAATAGCTATCAACTAGCCACACGACTGTTTTCTTTGAGGACTATTCATCACTAAGAATAAGAACTATTTTCTGAAGACCTATTTGCTGAACACTAGCTTGGTAGCCGTGGCCATGTGACTTTTGCTCTTGCTGGGTCATGTGCTCATCTCTGGACTAGGAGAGGAGAGCATGCTAAAAAGCCCTGATTTGTAACAGGAGAGCAATAATTCTGCCTTCCACAGCATGTTAAAGTCAGACCATGTTCAAACGGCCACCAATAGATTTAATGATTCTCCTGTTCCTGGCACAACACAATGATGCCAACACACATTTTGCATATCCTTTGGACATCGTATGTTTGGCCATTCTATCCACTAAGTTTGATTCATAGGTTCCAAGTTCAAATAATTCATCTCATACTATCATGAAAATAGCTTCCCAAGATTAGTGTCTTTATCTTATTGCAGACACGTGGGTTCTAGCTGGTATTAGCTTTTGATATTGATGTCTTCTGATAGTGCTGATAAGGCCTCATTCTTCCACCTCTGTGGGGATTGTTTAGCTCAGAAACTTGCCCAGTTCCTGGCTCTCTAGAAATTTTGTTGCAGTGCTTATAAATATCAGCATATAAGTATAAATAGTCAAAGCAGTATCTCAAAGCTATTTAAAGCTGTGCCTCAAAATTCTAGTTCTCGAGCAAGTTTAATGGAATTTTTCTACAAGACCTACTTCTGGAGGAAAATTTATGATAATGTGGGACCATCATGTAGTAAACCCTGAGGTATTCACTTCTCAGAAGTAGCAGAAAGGTCTCTTTATAATATGGCTTTGCCTTACGTCAGCATGCTTGGTAGTGGACCACCAGGCTGGCACCATAGTGACATCCCTGTGTACCCACACACTGATGTCCTTAAGCGATGGGCAATTTCCCCAAGCGAGTGTCTCAAAAAAATGAAACTCAGTTTTTCTCTTGTTTAGTTTTCGTGTTAAGAGTTTTTTCCAAATCACTTTCCAGTCTCTCTCCACAAAACCACAGCTGGTTAATGGAAACCTACAGCACTTGATGAAGTGGGGTACAGTGACAGGCCCCTAGGTCTGTTTGCCTCTTTGCATAAACAGGTCTTTTTGGAGGGCACTGCTAGTGGTTTGATTCTTGGCAGTTACTCTCCTCAAAAGCGTGTCTTATGAGAGCAAGCGGCTCTTCCTGTAGAATGGGCACCTTTCAGAATGCTTGCTGTTTGTTTAGTTTCTTGATTATACGAAGTACATTAAAACCAGTCCAAGGCCCATTAACATAATTTTCATGCATGTTAGTTCTGGCAAAATACTCTAGACAGGAACTGTGTGATAAATGAGATAAATAATTTTGATGGATCAGTGAAATAAAACAAACTTCTGCCATTTAAGCAAACAAACCATGACTAGCAGTGTGCATGGGAGTTCGTTGGTGTTAGGGTGGCATTTTGAGGGTGGCCTCTTGTCCTTAGAATGTTCTGGGGGAAAAGGGCTGCTGTCTGATTCCCATAAGGTCTAGCTGTAGCTCAAAAATAAATGATGGGACCTAGTGCCCTTTATTTAGGATTGATTGTCCAGACTCTGGATGATGAGAGGGCAGGGAGAAGAGAAGAAATCTATAGACATTTATACTGAGACATTCTGAGACACTGCATTTGGGGAAAGATGCTGTTGGAGGCTGAGCAGAGACCTTCCAACAAGATGGCTTTCAGAGGCTTGCATGAGCAGGCCTTACTTTACCAGCATCAGTAGCAGAATCAGCAGTTCATGGAGCCTGGTGGAAAAAGAACTTTTTTTTGTTGGATGGGCCTGGAAAACACTTTTTGAGATGATTTTATAATCTTTTGTAATCCACAAATCCTGAAAGCTGGGAGGAGCCTCAGATGAAAGCTTGGTTTTGTTTCTAGAAATGACCCCCTCAAAATAAGCTGCCTGCTTCACAGTGTGTTGGCTGTTCCAGTGTCACCTGGCTTTGCATCCCAGGGACCTCCTCCGGGGCAGAGCTCTTTCTTAGGTAAGAGGAAGAAAATTGCTCAAGATGTGAATGCCCTGACCAAATTACACTGGTATATGCTGTTTAGAATTTGATGTTATATGAATCCTTTTTTACTTAAAATGTTTAGATTAGATTCATTTTTTAACTGTTATAAAACAGACAACTTCTACATAATGAATATCATGATACATGCATATATTGTATAATGATCAAATAGGTTTATATATACTTATATTCTCTAACATCTATCATTCCCTTACATACTTTTGAAATGTATAGTATATTATTTTTTAATCTATAGTCTTATTGCACAATAGCACAGCAGAAATCCTTCTAACTGGACTGAGGACCATCGCCCACCCTTCCCTGTCTCTCTGATGGCTTAGAGTCCACACGTGCATGAGATCATGGCGCACTGCTCATTCCATACCTGTCTTCTCTCACTGTAATGAACTCCAGTTCCATCCGTGTTGTGCTAAGTGACAGAATGTCATTCTAATGTTATGTCTGAAAAGCAACCCATTGTATAGATGTACCACATTTTCTTTATCTAGTCATTTGATGGGCGCTTCGAATGGTTCTGTTTCTTCAGTTTTATATTTTTTTACTGATTTATTTGAAGAGTAAGAACATTTAACACAAGAATGATCTTTCCAATGAATTTATGTGTTCAGTACAGTATTGAAACATAGGCAATATGCCATAAGCAGGTCTCTGAAGCTCGCTTCATTTTACAGAACTGAAACCATGTGCACATTAAATAGCAATGCTCCATTTTTTTAATCCCTCAAAAACTTATCAGCTAGAAGAAAATTGGGAAACAAATACACAAGAGTAAATTAATGAGATATTTTAATGTTGATAGATTTCAAATGTCCTTGCCATGATGTCATCATAATGTCCCAATAACATGTGATAGGAAGCCCTTGAGTGTCTGCTTCTAAACTTGGAATAAATAGTCCCATGTCTCTCCTATGCACTAAACATTCTAATTTGACTTGAGTTAAATTAGTTACTGGCTCTGCTACCATAATAAAATACTATCTTAATTTTCTGATATTAATGATTGTCTTAAGGAGTGGTGTTAAATGCTGAGAAAATGGTAGCGGCATGATTTTTGGGTCTTCCTGAATTTCCCACAAAAACACAAAAGATGAGTTATGTGGCATAATAGTTAATCTCCATAAGGCTGTTAAAGTTAGGTATTAGAAAGCTTGGATCTTAAACTACAAGGAAAAAAAAGCCAAAGACACAAAACAGAACAACTAGAGTATGCAACAACAGCAAAACCCTATGGGTAACATCTATGAGATCAGAGGACAAGGTGAGCCCGTGGGCACCTTGTGAAGTACAAGCCACCAGACTGGACCTTCTTAGCAGCCGTGTAAGATGAAATAGAGGTGACAATGGGACTGAGTTTGATGGTTTGAGAATGGAAGTAGAAACCATAACAGATCAATCTGATGACTGCTGCTGATGCTGCATGGTGTTACGTATCCAGATAGTAGTGATGCAGAGAGTCCATGGAAAAGCTCACACACACACACACACACATACACACACACACACACACACACACACACACACACATACATTTGAGACAGGGTCTTCCTGTAGCTCCAGCTGGCCTGGAGCTCACTATGTAGACGAGGCTGGCCTTGAACTTACAGAGGTCCACCCGCCTCTGCTTCCCAAGCGCTGGGATTAAAGGCGTGCGCCACCGTGCATGGCCAGATTTTATATTTAAGAACAGTTTGGGATTTATTATTATTAGGGAACTAGAGAGATGGCTAGTGGTTAAGAGTGCGTGCTCTTTCAGAGGACCCATGTTTGGCTCCCAGAATCCTTGTTAGGTGGCTCACAATTGCCTGTAGCTTCAGAAGCTCCCGGAGGCCTGACTCCCTCTTCTTGATTTTACAGGCATCTGCATTCACATGTACACATACCTACACACAAATACATATATTTAAAAAATAAATTACTAACTTTTTATTTTGTGTGTGTATGTATGTATGTATGTATGTATGTATGTATGTATGGGCAGCACTTCATAGGTGGAAGAGAGAGGACAACTTATGAGTTATCTTGCCTTCTGCCATGTTGGCCCCGGGGATTCAACTCAGGTCATCAGGCTTGGCAGCAAGCACCTTTACCCCCTAAGCCATCTCACCTGCCCTAGAAATGACTCAGGTCTACACCTCATTTAAACATCTGTAGATTTTGTCAACTGTCTAAGGCTCCCACATTGCCAATAGTTGTCATGTCTTTGGCTCTTCTTTGTTCTGACAGTATTTCAGACTTTACTTTTTTTCTTTTTTCTTTTTTTTTTTTGATTATAACACTTTCCAGGGAAACTGATAAGGCATTTTGTAGTTGTTAGTGTTTCAACGATCACACAAAAACAAAGATTAGAAGTTAGAAAAGTTCTGTGAACTAAAACTTGTTCTAATTAGGAGATTTTCCACAGTAAAGATTTATGGAAGAAGAAAATGACATAAATTTGAGAGACTTAAAAGAAATGTACGTAGGGCTGGAGAGACAGCTCAGCGGTTAAGAACACTGAATGTTCTTGCGGAAGACCCAGGTTCAAATCCCAGCATTCACATGGCAGCTAACAACCGTCTGTAATTCCAGTCCCAGGGGATCTGACAGCCTCTTCTGACCTCCATGGGCATTACATGCCATGGGTGCACTTACCTACATGCAGGCAATACATGTATACATATAAAAATAATAAATAAAATATTAAAAGAAAGAAATGTGTATAAAGTTTTCATATCCAACAAAAGTAACTTTTAAGAAAAAAGATGAAATCGCTGCTACACAGATTGTCCCATGAGTCCTTTTAAACCTCATCCAAGAATCATAGTGGAAATATCAGTATATACTTAGGAAGTATAATATTAATTTTATTACATTTATTTAGTTATTTGTGTTGGCCATGTACATGCTACATGCCCGTGTGGAAGTCACATGATGCACATGTGGAAGTCAGAGGACAACTTGAGGGAGTCAGTTCTTTCCTTCAGCCATATGGGGCGGGCGACCAAACTCAGGTCATCAGGATTGGCAGCAAGCACCTTTACCTGCTGAGTCATCTCACTGGCTCAAGAAAGGAAGTATAATATTTTTAACATGTTTGCATATCTGGTGTGGATTTTCTAGATCTCTTCACTGAAAAGGCTGAGAAACACTGGCTATCCCGATTTAGACAAAGTCTCAAAGTATAATTTCTCTTGAAAAGAAACAAAGACTTACTGGAAAAAAAAAATGACTCACATTTGGGTCAGGAATTGTATACGGTGAGCCCAAAACACCCTGAAACACGAGATGGCGAGGATGCTCTGTGTCTAATAGGATCATTTCTTGGGAGCAAACGAGGGGCTCACAACTTATCAACTTGAACTTTAACATGAATGAAAATCACAGTGAAATCCATTAAATGCAATTAAATTTGTGGGTTTATAGCTACATATTAGAATATATTGCATATGACATAAAATCAATAATTACCTGGTTCCATTATGAAGATAAGGCTGGTTTGTTGCTGTGAAAACTAGGTAGTCAGAAGAATCAAGCATTTATCAGCCTTTCTTTGTGAACTGTGTTATAGGGTATGTATCTCTTTAGAAACCAGTACATCTATCAAATAAAAACTGAAGTGATGAAATTAGAATTTCACAGCTTTACCACTCCTAATGAACTAGAAGATCCAGGCATTGACTTCCATGGCTACTTACACCAAAAAGGAATGGAACAAGACATCATTTGCTTCTTGATGAAGGGAACTGATACCACCCAGGACTTTGCTAAACAGACTGATCCAGTCACCTGCCATTTCCTACTAACCTTCTAGAGAAATTAAGGGGAAATAAGCTCTTTGTCACTTCATAAACAGATGCTCAGATATATCTGCACATCTGCCTTGGGAGCAGTAGGAAGTCGGACTGGCAGTCCATCTTGTTTTCTTGCAGCATCTTGAATATGCAGCCAGCAGCTTCTTCATGTTCTCCTGACCATGAAAGTGTCATATCAAATATGACTTTACAAAGTTTATATAAACAGAGCCATTTCCCCTTTGTCTTTTTCTCACTTAAACATACAAAGCTGTTTTAGAACATTCAAAATGAATTAACGAATTATCTGGACATTTCAGATCAAGACGCACAAGACATTAAATGTTCACTGGGTTGACTAAAAATTTTGTGGAGATAGAGTAATGTCCTGCTTCATATATCAATGATGTTTGGAGCACAAAGAACAAAGGATTAAAATGTAAGTGAGAGTGGCTCCATGTCACTGCAAACTGCGGGCCCGTTCATGCCCTGTCATGCACAGACCAATATTACCTCATTCTGAGTTTAGTTGGTTGCCAGTGGTTGATAAGGAAAAACGTCAGTCATTTTAGGGTGAAAAGCTGATATCTGCCTATCAAGGGTAGGAATCAGTCTCTGGTCCTATACCTATGATGGTCTGCTTTTCATGAGGATGGAAATCATTTAGTTCTTGGGCCAAATACAACATTCCTTTTATTACTCCTTTGAAGTGAAACTTAATTCTTCGTGTATTTTTTTTTAAATGCAGGTCCTCAAAGAGGAAGTCTCACATTAAGTGAAACCTAAGACTGCTGACTATTGGTCATACTATGTAGGTGTCCAGATGAGGCTTAGTGGGAAACACTGCCAAAAGTCTCATGATTTCAGTGGAAGACTGAACTTATGTTGATAAGAAATAGAATTTAGAAAAGGGGCTCTTGCTATATGCATTGCTTAAAACTTGAATTGGAAGAGTCACTTGACTTTAGAGCTTAAAGTTCAATATTCACTTACAAACATTAAAAGTTGAGATGATATGAGGAGGCAATTTTGTATTCTGTTATTCATATGACTGTTCTCCTACAAGACACAAACGAAGAATGTGTCAAGAACACAGTGCATTTAGAGCTCGTGGATAGGTATGTTCAACCAGAGCTGTTTACTTCACACTCTGATTGGAAACTTAAATCTAGCCATTCCTTAGTGGAGAATTTAAGAAATCAGAACATAATTCTGCTGGCCCTGAAAATTCTAAAATTACTCAAGATACAATCAGTCGGTTGCAAGGCAAGGTGAGTACAAATTCAGATCAAGTAGCGATTCAATGGGAAGGCTGTATTTGTCGAGACAGTCTAGGTGAAACCTTAGGGGTTTCTACAGTCATCCAGCTCTCATGTATTTTTTTTTCCTGCTTATGATTGAGCCAGTCCTTCAGGTGGGAGGTAGCTGGTTTTGGAAATCCTTTTAATTTGGTAGAGAACATCTGGGTTGAAGATCCATGATACGGCAATTTAAATCACTGAGGAAGTATTTTAGTATATTAAGGTATTTGCTGATAGACTTTAACTCCTTCCTCCAACCTTGTGTATGGAGAAATAACCAGGGCTGGGTTTGGATTCTCTGAGATGATATCGTCAGGCTTCCTCATACTCTCATATAAATGTTGGACACTTGCGGAGCACTTTGCAGGGTGGAGTGCTCATAGAGTCCAAAATTCAACCAGTTTTAAACTGTGAACAGGGCACATGTAACATTTGCCCAGGAGCTTGTTGCAAGATGTAAATTCTCAGACGCCCCTTCCCATCCCTGGCGTACTGCAGTGTACAGTCCGATGTAGTGGATCTGGAATGAGACGCTGATGTTGGCATTCTGACGAGCACTCCAGGAGACCCTGAAATCGATGACTTCTGGTCCAGAGTTCAAGGAGCACTACTCGAAGGAATATAGTACCAGCCTTATACATTATTCTCTGAAGATGGAGCTACATATTGCGTGCTGTGCGGAAAGAAGTAAATCTGTAGCCATAGCACCCTGAATGTACCCCCGTCAATCTGATCTCTGAAGCTATGCAGGCTCAGGCCTGGTTTGTACACTTGCATGTGGAAACAACAATAAAAAGCAAGTGCAGAACCTTTTACAAACGATTTCTTGAGATAGCCAAGTGCTTTTAGAAAGGGGTAAGCTGGGGAGCTAGCAAGACGGCTGTCAATCATTGTTTTGTCTCAGAGTGATAACCCAGCATTGTTATAGTGATTGCCCATGTCATTTAAAACCAAGTACTTAAACATCTGTCCTTCCTCCACTGTTTCCACCCCTAAGATGTTCTGCCCATGGGAGCTGTCCAGTGTCTGATAGCATGAAAAACTCCAACTGCAACCTTATTTACTGGGCCTCGCTAAAGAAAGGCAATTCTACTTAGGACAGACCCACCCCCCAAAATCTTGTGTACGTTCGAAAAGGTGAAAGAAGGGTCCAAGATTTGGTGGAGTATTTGCTTCCCTCCCGTCTTTTAAGGTTGATTTGTTACAAGTTGTAGGGTAGACAGATCTTTGGTGAGCATGCCTAAAGAGGGCTTGATCTTCCAGCAGTGTCCAAACTCCTTAAGGACGTCTGTAGGACTAAGAAAATCGATAGTCTTGCAACGCTTGGTTTTCTTTTGGAAGATTTTTAAGGCTGAAAGATGGGAAAATGTGTGAAATAAAGAATCAAATTGCAGGAAAATCCCTCGCTGCACAAGGCAAGATGCAGAAGGTATATGAGGAGGCTGAGCTGAGCCATCTTCTGTGTTCTCCCGGGCTTTGGCCCGTGAGTGAACCATCTTACAAATCTGAGGCAGAAGGAAGGCTTCCTGATAACTCTACAGGCGGGTTGTAAGTGCTGTATTTTTTTGTTAAATTAATGTTTTTAATTTCCTGGTGAGGAAATTTAAAAGGACAAAATAATTTTACAGCTAACATATCAAAATAGGAAAAGATCCATTAAGCAATTCCTCAAACTTTAATGTGCACAGAGAGCACCAGGGAACATTCTTAAAATGCAGATTTAACAGGTCTGAGGTGATGTGGATTCTGCATTCTACCAAGCCCCAGGTTATGTGCATCCTGCCCATGTGGTCTCCCTTCTCCAAGTGGTAAGGTAGTAGAGGATGTAGGATAAACAAGGAAATGGGACTCCAGGAAGCTCTGATTGACAGCCCCACTTCATTTCTGTAGTCTAGCCTCAGTGGTTAAACAACACCACGATTCTACTTTAGTTTGACATCCAAGCTTTGCACAGTTTTGTATATTTATTCCATTACTTTTGAAGAATTTGACTGATTGATCTATTGGCTCATCAGTAAATGACACTAAATTATAATTTTAATTTATACCACAATGTAGTCTGCTGTCCGCAAAACATAATGCTAGACCACATAAGCTTCAAATTGTGACATTTACTTTTTCTACAGAATCTCTTGGCATTTGAAATTTCTATAACAATTACAGAACTAAGTGTGCTGAGATGCACGCTTCACAGAACTGGTAAAGAAGACGGTAGTTGCTATTCTTTAATCAATTCCTTTAATTCAGTTGTCTGAAGTCTCATAATGGGTTTGACTTATCTAACTTTCTCATAACTGAAGTAATGTACTGAAAACAACTGTGTCTCAATCACAGCATTTTGCCCTTCTCTAGTGTAGAATTAGAAGCTCTTTGGCAGAAACTAAGAGCTCTCGTGGCTGTCTGTGGTAAGCTCATGTGGTCCACACACTTTCTATGCTCTTGCTGAGGAGATTGATGTTGGGGGCCAGTTGTCAACTCTGATTTATGTTCAGATCTTAGTCATTCAAAAATGTTTAAGAATGTTTTTGATGAAAATTTCCAAACTGAAGAAAAGAACACCAGGGTAGGAAGAAGCAGACATGTCTCTGGGTTTAGTCAGACTTGACTACTACTTTGTAAGAGAAAAATGGGACTGGAGAAAGGACTCAGAAAAGTTAGTAACTAGCCACAGAGTGGGAAAAGTTCAGGAAAAAGCTAACAGAAATGGGTTGTGTCACCTGTAAATGTAGCAACTGAGAATTTACTCAGTTCTTACTTCTAGAAACACAGAGGATCATTACACATAAAAGATCCACTTACTCTCCCTCTTCATAATAAAAATATTTACAAATATAGATTTGGCTGATAACCTCTCAGGTGCTCCCAAGAGCTATCATTTTATTTCTTTTAAAAGTCAAATGTGGGGCTGGAGAGATGGCTCAGTGGTTAAGAACACTGGCTGTTCTTGCAGAAGACCTGGGTTTGAATCCCAGCACCCACATGGCAGCTAACAACTGTCCGTAACTCCAGTTCCAGGGGCTCTCACAGCCTCTTCTGTCCTCCACAGGCTTTGCATGACACGGGTGCCCTTACCTACATGCAGGCATAATACTCATACATATAAAATAAAAATAATAAATAAAATATTTTTTTAAAGTCAAATGGTATAGGGGTAACAGGCTTTATTTAATTAATTAATTAATTAAATTTTTTTAATGGCAAAAGTCATTGCGTGACATCCATTCATGTGTAGAATGGCCGGGTTGCTTGCAGGAACTAACAGCAATGTTTCCTAATCTTTGCAAGCAAAATTTAGTTTCACCACTGCTGAAGATATGAGCTGCACACACTAATCTACACTTGTAATTTGTTCTCTTTCCTTTTGAAGTTCTTTATTAGCTGTGTCCTCTCCACCGGATCACTACTGAACCCTGTGCTAATGGGTGTGAATTTACCCTGGTGCCAGCCTGTCTTACCTTTGTTAAATATGTGCCAACTGTTTCACAATGAACCTTTACTTTCTCTTTTATGACTGGCAATAAAATTGTGCTGAGAGCCAGTGAGTGGACTTGGCTTGTGTAGTATGTCCACAGTCTTGCAAGTCTTTACCCCCTTGCCACTTCACACTCCCTGGGATGCTGCCTGTCGTTCTCCATTTCTGGATGCCCCCCACCCCACCCAAAACAAACAACCCTGGAAATGTTCCCTCGTGTTTCCGAAGGCTAGAAATCCAAAATCAGGGAGGCAGAAGAGCCGCTTCTCAGCTTTATTCCAGTTCACGCTCTTCCCCTTTTCTTTGTTCTTTTCCCTTCCAAAGGAAGAAGAGTGGAAGATACGCAATGAGAAAGGGCGCCTCCATCAGCCGGCTTCGCCCTTCAGTGTATCTCCTGTGGCACATGTGCTGAGGGGAAGGCAGTTGTTTATAAACACGGGAATGTATGATTTTACTTAATGCAGAATAGAGAATTTGTTATTACGAGGGATGATTGAGAGCTGTCCATCTTTTTTGTCACATGTCACAGGGGTCTAAAATGTCAGTCAACCAGATGAAGACCTAATGCTTTTATGGTTAATTATCTTGGGAGGAAACATTGCTTTGATTCCCAGTTTATAACTTTACTAAAGCTGTACTGCATCATGGGGGTAACCACAGAATATGCTACGTTTTGTGACTAGAGAGACAATAACAAGAGCTTAGAAACAGTGTTGTGAAACCCAATGCATCTTGTATAGACAATAGGGATGTTTAGGAGGGAAAGCCAGGAAACAGACACAAATGATACCTGAAAATATCAAATGGGCAGTGTTTTGAATGTGTTTGATTGGCTACAGAAGCAAAGTATGAGGAAGAGCAACAAAAAAAGCATTTGATTTTGGGGGGAAGAAAATTATTTCTAAAATCTTCAGCAAATCAAGAGAATGGCAAACCTCATTTATTGTCAATTAGAATTTCCTGGAAAACTGTTCCAAATTGGTTCTCCTTGGAAACTGTTTACACTGGTAAACAAAGTGTCTGACTTTCAGACTTAGAGCTCTGAGATTCTTTTCTTAAAGGAGGAACAGGTTTTCTACATGACACATTCCAAACTCTGGAGCTCCAGCTTGCTCTGTGAGCTGGCCTGAGAGCTCCCAGAAGCTCCTGAGATTCCTCTAGCACAATGAGCATAGGGGCTCGCCAGCAGGGAGTCAGGACTTCCTTAGTGGAGTATAGACAAATGAGCAAACCAGAAATGATACGCACTCCTTTTCATGAGGAGCAAATGGAGAATCAGCTGAGGAGGGCTCTCCTGCCATAATGCCCACTTGGTCCCCTCTTGTGTTCTCTGCACAAAGTTTGCAGTGGGGATCGTCTCTTTGTTTATTCTAAGAGGTTAGTTGACATGGGTGTGGAAGGTGAAGGGCCATTTGTTCACATCTGTGTAACACCAGCAAGCAGCAAAGGGAAAAGTGTGTGTTCTCTCATTGAGGAAAAGAGCCCTGCTGTTTCACACTCAGGACCCAGCCAGGTGTCTTGCAGCCAGTGGGAGAAAGCGTCAGGGTGGGGCACTTGGGCCTTATTGCAGACTCTATGGAGTTATCTTCCCATGGTAATACATTTGTCACCAGGAAGCCACCGCCCACTGACTCTGGGTGCAGCCAGCCAGGCCATTCCCAATGGCTCTTGAAGAAAGAGGAGCAGCAATATCACTGGCCCCAGGGAAAGGCGGGGCAATGGGTCTTATCTTGTAATGCTGAGACGTCTTTTCCAGTATCCCAAAGGAAAAAGAAGCCTACATTGTCTACGGTTTTGCAGATAGCCCTTTACGTGGCGATTGCCTTCTTTCTTCTGCTCCGTCCTTTCTCACATTTTCCTGACCAGCCAGGCACGATCTTAGGAGGCTTCTCAAAAGAATGCTCTGAGGAGGCCTCCCCCACTGGCTGGCACTGACTTCAGGTCTATTTGACATTCTTGATGTATGCTACAGGATAGTAGTTTTAAGACTCGGGGAAAACAGAAACAGAAAAGGCTAGATATAGTACAAACTGGATTGGCATTTTCTATGGAAAATAGATCATTCAGTGGATTTACAGGTAGGGCGTAGCTTTCTCCTGCTTGGCTTATTTTTGAAGTATAGTTAGCACTCAATAAATGTGTTCTGAATGAATAAATAAATAAATAAAAATGGCTAAAATTAAAGCATAGAGGTCAATTGCCATTTTGTATCTAGAGTGAAATTAGTAGAATGTCTGCAATTTTGAATTGTTCTCTATATGTTAATTAAAATGTTGAAACCTGTTGCTATTTGTTCTGTCGGTGCTACCAAATTCGTAGCAGATAAAAGTTAACAAAAATCTTGGAAATGAGATTTAAAAGGAAACAATTTTACATAATGTTTGAGAGTATGTAATGTGCTCATATTTTTTCTACCACTAAAATCTCACCAATTCAGTGTCGCCAGAGAATGTGACTTTCAAGGATCCATGAACTGCATATGTTTAAAAACCACCTTCTGCTATATCCTACAACTCAGAGCAATGGTCCTTAAACTAATGCACCAGGATTACCTAGAAGACTTGTTGAAACCCAGGCTGCAAGGTCCTGCCGGGCTTCTGTGTGTCTGCTTCAGTAGGTTTGCCTTGCCCACAGGTTCCCGGTGATGCTGTCGGTTCACAGACTCCACGTTGAGAATCACTGTTCTAGGGCATAATTTCTTAAGATAAAGACACCTTTTATTGTTTTGGTTACTCCTTTTCCAATGACCTCTGAAAGATGCTGGGCATAAGAGTTACTGAATTCAGGTGTAACCACCAAGCCTTGTAAAACCCTGTGAGGCAGGTACTATTATCATGCCCATTTCTGAGGAGCAGCAAATTTGAAGAGTAAGTGGGAAGAGCTCTTGAAACCAGGTAGTGTGGCCTCAGACTCTTAACCACCGCACTACACTGATGTAAGGGGCTAACTGAAATAGATCCTATGAGCCATGTGGTTTTGAGACAAAGCAAAGACAATAGCTGAAAAGATTGCGAAGGCTTGTCTCATTGTTCAGAAAAGCCAGTCTCAGGATCTGGAGGCCGGATTACTATTGAAGTGCTCCCCTGCCCGCCTCTTTGTCACTGCAAATTGGAGCATCCCTCCTCTGAGGGCATAGAAAACGACTGCAAACAACCGGGGGATCCTTCCTTGAAGGGAATTGATAATTATATTGCATAAATAATGAATGGGAAAAAAAAAACAGTTGCAGAAGAAACAATAGGAAAACCCTTTATGCTAGGAGGTCAAGAGCACCAAGAGTATCAGAAAGGCTTTAAGAAGTAAAAAAAAATTAAAACCCAACACACATTTGCTTATGCATGCATAAAATCTGCAAGAAGCACACAGACACACACAGCAAATGACTAACTGATCGCAAGGAGGAGGGACCCTGTGGCTGGGGCGGGAATGGGAGGAAAGCTTTCTCTCTTTTTTCCTTCAATAGTTTTTCATTTTTGAAAACTAAATAATTAAGACTTAAAAGTCCAACAATAGGTCTTCTGGGACTATCCCTGTTTGATGATGGGAAGACGTTTTCATTTGGGGCTACTTTTCTGTTTACTCCCAGTGTCTCAAGGATCCTTCTACTTAGCTACTGGAAATTCCACCGTTGCCCAGAGAGCCCTGTATCAGGCTTGCATCGTATCGGCTTGAGATGCACAGATGGTATGACATTCCAATGATTTTGTAGCTATTTTTGCATTGTACAAAGGTGTTAGTCATATAACAATTTAAAAGAAATGAAAAAGTTTATTTCTCTTAGGAAACAGAAGCTTCTTTAATAATAATGGTATCTTACATTTATATTACATCTTTACAGTGCTTTATAGTTTATAAAATCTTTTCACATGCATGAGATCATACATCCCTCACCACAGCTCTGAGAGGTAGCTATTATCTTCTCCATTTAATAGATGGGGAAACTGAGGCTCAAAGAGCTCCAGTGACTGGTAAGAGGTCACAAACTATTAAAAAGTAGAGCCAAGACTGGTACCCAAGTATTCTACCTCTAAAGCCTACAAGGTTTTCCCCGTGTCCTTTTTATAATTATAAAAAGGGATTAATTAATATGCTTTTACAAAGATAGAAAAAGAGCGAAGTGTCCACAATGCCATGACTTCAACAGCAACAGCAACAAAATTAAGTGTTCATATATTCCTGGGTTCTCCATATGCCTACAGCGTTATCTAGTTGCAATCATGATATATGTGTAGTTATGAATCCTGTTTTCCCTGCTTCACTAAGCAGTCCTGAAGATTTTCCAACTTGCAACACAGTCTTTATAATTAGCAAATAATGGGTTTATATTTCTTTAAGAACTCTTCTACAGCAATCTGCTACTGTTTAACATGGACTCATTTGAGTCATTCATCCATTTAAGAAATAATTCCTAAAGATGGTGTCAGCAGGCACAAGACCCATGCAGATTCAAGCAGACAAAAAATCCGGCATAGAACTGGGCAAACGGGCAACAGGCCTCAATCTTGGCTGAAGAAATATTGGTAGCTGATTACTGCTGGGCCAGGGAGAGCTGATCTTCTTTAGGGGGGTGACTCTAGAGAGGCTGCCAAGGCACCAGTGGATAACCTTGCATTGAGGGACATCTGGGTGCACTGACTTGACTCGGTGGGCCTTAATATAAATGACAGTGCATGAAATCTGGTGGGGGGAGTATGGGAGGGCACAGATGGGGGAGGGAATGTAAAGATGATTAAGATATTTTGTATGGTCTGAAGAATTCCGGTCCTTGGACAAGACTCCTGTATTAAACTCTGTCCACCCAGGGCTCAGGGACCATTGCGGAAGAGGGGGTGGAAAGATTGTAAGAGCCAGGGAGGAGGTGCATTACCATATGGAAATAGAATCCTACAAGTTCCCAGAACCCTGCTCATATGAACATACAACAATGGTGTTAGCATGCACAAGACCCATGTAAATGCAAGCAGACAAAAACCCAGCATATAACTGGGGAATTGGACAGCTGACCCCAATCTTAGCTGAAGAAATATTGGCAACTGATTACTGCTGGGTAAGGAAGAGCTGATCTTCCTAAAGCGAGGGACTCTAGATAGGCTGACTAGACCCCAGTAGATGAACTTGCACTGAGGGACGTCTGGGGACACTAACTTGACCCAATAGGCCTTAAGACAAATGACAGAATGTATGAATTCCAGTGGGGGTGGGAGCTATGGGAATGGACCAGTGGGGAAGGGGGTATAAAGATGATTAAGATTGATTGAGATGTTCTGTATGAAACACACAAAAATTCAATTAAAATTTTTTTAAAAAATAAAAAGGAAAATGCCTCGCAGACATGGCCACAGGCCAATCTGATAGAGACAGTTTCTCAGTTGAAGTCCCTTTCCCCAGGTGTGTCAAATTGGCAACTGATGCTGTGACAAGTTCATGGATTGTGATTTTACTTGAACCGATAGATTGAAATCAGTTTCCCTAAGTGCCATCTATATGGTATGTTTTTCTCATGATGCTGTGCAGAAGAGGGTGCAAATATCTGTGGAGGTGATGAACTTCCTAACAAATTTAAGCACATAAAGAACTTCAGTATCAGAGAAAATAGAAAGTTTTCAACTAAATCAATGACAGTTTCCTTTCATTAAAAAAAAAATAGTAGACATTAGATTCAGCCAGAATCACATGCTGCTTATGAAGGCACATAAAGTCACTTATGTGGTGCTGGAGAGATGGCTCAGGGGTTAAGAGTGTTTATGGTCCCTAACACCCATATCAGGCAGTTCAAAACCACTTATAACTCAAGATCTAGGGGATCCCACACTCTCTTTTGGCCTCCTTGGGTACCAACACAAGATACATATAAATAATTTAAAAAGTAAACTATAAAAAACCACCTATGGAGTCACATTGCCAAATTATTATCTTAAAGAAAACACAGAAACAATGTAAACCTCAGATTCCAGTGCAGGGGAATGGAACTAATGGAATCTGGAAAAATGAAGAGTATTTACTGGAAAAACAATACAAAGCAAACCAACACTGGTTTCCTTGCCCAACAATTTATAAGAGAAAATAGGAATTGGGGGAAATTATAGCATAATAAAAGAATTGTTCCTCATACTGCATATGAATCATGGCCCAAATGAATAAACTGGAAGAAAACGACATCTGTAAGAAAATTGGCAATGTAAACACTAGCAATATGTTGTGTAAAAGTTTTAATTTTGGTAGTGGAGTGAAGAATATTGAAACTGTACATTTTAAAAAATATATTTATTAAATTAAAAAGATGTTTTGTATGGAATAGACAAAAATTCAATAAAAAAAGAAAGAAAGAATTGCTAATACCCTACTTATTATATGCCAGGACTGCCTTGTGCCAAAGGCCCAGAATCTGCCTGCTGGTGATGGGAAATGGCACCTGATGGCCAGCGGGAGAGGGAGCTTGGTCTGGGAAGCCAACAGGGAGCAAACCAAGAGGAAAAGCGCGCCCTGAGGCACCTGCACTTACTAAAAAGAGCAGACCGCTGCAAACATTGACGACCAGGACAAGGTGAATTCTGTTCTATGGCTTAAAACAGTGTTTCTGTTCCTTCATAGTTACTTGAAATACATTTATAACCTCACCAACGCTGAGCACTTTTGTCGGGAATTTTATAGTTAGAAATGGTGTCCCAATATGGTGTGATTTGCATGCCTCTAATGAATATATAATGATATTAATATTTTTCATAGGCTTACTAGTCACATTTCTTTTTGTTTCAATTGCGTATGTTTTTTTCATTTGCCTAATCACCTTTTAAGGTCTTGTTATTTTTCTTGTTCTTCATATAATTTATTTTAGTGTTATTTCAAAATCATTCAAAAATTAGCTATGAGCTGGGTGTGGTGGTGCACACCTTTGATCCCAGAACTCAGGAGGCATTGGCAAGTAGATAGATCTCTGTGAATTCAAGGCCAGCCTGGACTACGTAGGGAGTTCCAGGCCAGCCAGGGCTACATACCCTGTCTCAAAACAAAGCCTAAAGATGAATGAAAAATAATGACCTATCAGTTTTCCTGATTTCTTTTAGTTCTACTTGCCTTTTTATTTTAATATGTATAGTCTAAAATATCTTTAAGAAAAAGCTATCTTTCTATTTTGGTGACTTTATTCATTTTTTCCCCTAAACCTATGAAGTTATTATTCCTCTTGATATTTGATTATCGGATGCGCCACTCTGAGAGTTTTTCTCTTTTTGTCTTTTTCTTCAATTCTTAACAGACTTGGAACTTGTTTGAATTTTGGGTTCATCCCTCTCCCCCAATTTCTACCCAAATAGTGCAACACTATTTTTGTAAAAGTATTTTAATTTCCATATTATATATTACATTTATACATAACAAAGTTTCTATACTGTTCCATTAGTATGTATGTCTGCTTTAAAAAAATAAAAACAAATTCTTGCTAGACAGACCAAACTGGCTTTGACGTGCAGTCTTCCTGCCTCGGTCTCACAGTGCTGGGTTGCAGGTGTGCGCTGCTGTACCCAACTTGAGTGTCTTTTTTTATTCGTTTGAAACAGGGTCTCCCCATAGCCCCAGCTGGCCTGGAACTTGCTATGTAGACCAGGCTGAACTTGCTCTCACAGAGATCCATCAGCCTCTACTTTCCAAGGCCTGGGATTAAAGGTGTGTGCCACCGTGCCTCACCTGAGTATCTACTTTTATATTAGACTTAGCAGTTTTTTGAGTTTGCTGTGTACTGTATGTTGCTGTCCAACAAAAACAGCCCTTTATCAAGAGTCTCTTTTGAAATATTATATATAATTTAACTCACTTATTTTTCAGATGAATTTTATTGTAGTATTGTTGGACACTAGGACAACTCTTGATGGGCTTTGATTGAGATTATATTTAAGATACACTTTAATTTGGTGAAGAATCAGACATCATTTATATGTTTAAAATGTCCATTTAGGAAAAGAAATAGTTCACCTACCAAGCCATTATATTACCTTTCAATGTCTAAATAACATGCTGCTAAATCTGTATCTTTCATCTTTGTAGATATTCTGAAAAGAAATTATAATTTAAAAGAAACTGTAATTGGTTATTGGTTATTGTTGGTCCATGGGAATATTATTTTGGAGATGCAACCAACTGTGGATTTTAAATATTTGGGGAGAAAACTGCATCTGTACCAAACATGTATAGACATTTTTGTCATTGTCCTCTAAAAAATGTAGTATAATAACAATTTATATAACATTCATATTGTATTAGGTGTTACACATAATCTAGAGATGATTTTAGATATATGTGAGAATGTGCATACACTACAAACACATTGACATTTTATATAAAATGTGAACATTTGATGACTTTAGGTCCATAGATACCAAGGGATAGTTGTAGTTATATTTAGATCTCTTTCTGATACTGATGTCTGACTAATAACTTCTTAAGATGATGCACCTAGGAAGTGGTGACATGCCTGTGTCCACGCAGCCTCTTGGAGAGAACATGGGCTTGTATAGCCTGGCCCTGGGCACTCTGCACTGACATTCCAGGTTATGATGAGCAAGTGTCCCCTCCTCAGAGCCTCACAGGATAAAATCAGTTGATTTCTAAGAAGCTGGCTAACTTTAAAATACCTCAAAATGGAATTACATTTAAAAAGTTGTCTAGAAGATATCAAAACGGGAGAGATCTTAGAGAACGGAGTAAGCTACAGGAGGTAGAGCAGAGGTTGCGAATGGCAAGGTTATCACTGAGAACAAAGAATTTGTTTTACTGTGTACTAGAGCACAATACTTTCTTATTTCGGTTAGCTTGACATAAAAGCTGCCTAACATTCTTGTCTGGCTGGGTGCATTTGACAAGAATAAATAAGCCGTGTGCATGTGATGGTATTTTGATGTCATTTACCATGACATTCATGGACCTACAGCTGGAGTTCTAGGTGATGAGCCAGAGATAAAAAGAAGGAAAATGGCACAAATATAAAAAGGGAGGATAAATGGACCATGTCAATGGGAGGAGAGGAAGAGACGTTAGAGTTATCAGTGCAGGCACCAGTACTCCCTGGAACTGCTTTAATTCTTGTTTAGCTTTGTTATATTTTGGTTTGGTTTTTGAGGTAGCATCTTACCATGTAACCCAGCCTGGTCTCGAACTCACTGTGTAGCCCAGGCTGGTTTTGAACTTTTGATCCTCTTTTCTGAACCACCGCAGTGTTAGAATGACAGGTATATACCACCAGGCCCGACTGAGACTGCCTAAAATTTTATTCTAGAATGGCCGCATCTGATTATGTGAATTCTATTACTCAGTTTCCCCATTTTTAAGGTAACTTGTTTCATGAGACTGTTGTAAAGAGTGAGTTAGCATAAAGGGCTTGGAAATTGTGTCTGACATCTCTGGCACATGGTATGAGCTGTCAAAATTTACTACTAGAATTTTCTTTGTTACTATAACTGCACAGCAGATTAGCCACCTATTGAAAATGTTCCTGAGAGTGTGCGCCCTGCCTCTCAGATTGTGTCTTTCTGGGGGAGCTTTTAGAATGCCTGGTTAACCTAAAATTTAGGTTAAACATGTTTCATTTAAAATTCAAAGACTTATATGCCTTCAGGTCTTTTACACTTGTGAGGCTTTATTCCACTTTATGTTTGAACTTGCACATGATGCTCTCTGCCTGGTTTACTGCTGCTTGTAATCATACTATTTATACACTTACCCTTGCATCTCTCAAGCTTTACATACCTCAGTTCATTCCAGCTCATAGGTGAGTGGGTGGCAAGTGGCAGAATCTCTAGGTTTTCAAGTAAAAAAAATACCTAAAGGCATAGTGGTAAGGTGACGCCCAACAAATTAGTGGTAAGGTTGGCATATGATGGTGGTGACTCAGAAACTGGGCCTCCCTTCTCTGAGGCATGCTCAGAAAATAACTCATTTCTTTAATGGAGATGAGTGTTGAAGAGCTTGGGCTCTGGGGCAGTCATGTTTACACTTAAACTTGCTCTACCATTTACAAAACAGTGGGGTCTTGGGGAAATTTCTCAAGCACTCTGAGGTTCTAGGTTTGTCTTGTGACAGATAGATCAACTAACCCATAAGGGAATGATCAATAAATTGTGATCATTTTTGTTCTTTTAATTTTCCTCTCTCAGCCCATCTTCACTTGAGCTGGTGTCATTTATACAGACCTCTTACTTAAAAAATGAGTCGGCCACTCTGTAAAAGGTCATGCAGTTGGCAACATGCGGTAGGTGACATCCATCCGAATGCTGTTCTTTAGCTTGTAGTTGGGAACATGGAGGCTTATGTGACTTGTTTCTGTGTTATATGAGGAGGAAGCAGGGCAAGCGTGGAGCAAACATATGGTGCCTATTGTTGTTCTTTGAACTTGAGCACCCCAGAACCACCTGATATTGCTGCTACTGGTGTGGACCTCACACAGGGACAGGGCTGGGTTAGGGTATGCTGAGTTAACAGAGCACCTGCTGCTTTAGGAAGGAAAAATCAGAATGAAGCTCATAATAGAACCTAAATGAAGGAAGCGCATGGCAAAGTGGTCTCCCCTTGAGTGCTTCCTAGAGAAAGATCCTTCAGTCACTTCTGGACTCTGCAGGAAGAATGGTGGGATTAGTGATGTCTGCTGAGTCAGGGGGCAGAATAGTTGCATATTTTGTGAATGTTTTCTATTCCTACATATATGTAGGGAATTGTTAAAACCATATCTTAGTCTCAATGAAGGAAAGACAAGACTCTGACTGAACTTAGGATATATGTGAAGGTTTTATATAAAAATCAATAAGCTCAATTTCTAAACTGGGGGGTGGGGAGGCTACTGGAGAGTGCCATGTGGGAAGTGGGCATATAGATGAATAAGATTGTTTGGGATGTTCTGTATGACATACACACACACAAAAAAAAACAACTTAAAAAATGAGTTCTATTTGAGGAGGAAGCATAAAAATTTACGTCATGTTAAGTAGTAGAGGTGATAAACATTACCATTGAGATCTACCTGATAACTTTCTATCCCTACACAGGTGCCAAGGAGCTGAGTGCAACCGACCATGACTAGTAATAATCAGATACATACGGATTAGAGACACATGCGCCAACATCTAAGTGTTATTAGCAAAAGCAATGAGTCTTTCTGTAAGAAACAGTATATTTTAAAATGAAATGGAGATCTTTTCTAAAGGTTAAAAAGTCATTCAATTGTATGTCTTACAGGGTTTATACTGAGTCCAATATTGTATAACTGTATTAATTCAACTGTGAACCTAAAACTTTTATAGCCACTTTTGAAAGAGATATGTCTTTGTTTCGGAAATTGTTATTGAGTATGTTAAAGCTGTAATGAAATGCTTCTTCTAAAAAAAAAAAAGTCACCTGATGATTGACCTGGGACTTTGATCACATCCTGATTATCCCTGGGCCTCAAGCAGGAATGGGGCTGTCCAGCTTGTAGTTTCCTGGCTGAAGCTGTAGAGAGGAAAAGGAGAAGCTGGGAGGACCAGACAACATTAATGATTATGTTGGCTAAGAGATGCCTTGTGTTTTTGCCAGTTCTGTCACTAAAGGTATTTTGGAGGAAAGGAATGCCCTAGGCTCCCCTCCAGTTCCATTGTGATTAGGACAGTTTCCCATTTGCCAGACACCAGTACCCCATGACTAGAAAAAGCAAAGCTTCACACAGAAAGGGATAAGGATACAAACATCTGTTAGTACATCCCTTTCTTTTTTTTTCTTAGTCAGGGTTTTGCTGTAAAGTTCAGGATAGCTTTGAACTCAGACTCTCCTACTTCAGCCTCCCCAGTGCTGAGATTACAGCTATGGATAACCCTTTATGTCTTTTAATCCCTTATTCATTTTGAATAGTTTATAGTCATGAACTAGTCCAGAGATCTAGCTTCTAGTTCTGCTTCTGCCACTAACTAACTGGACTTGCAACAGTGCCTTTGTGTTTTTGTATTCATCTTTAAATACAAGACTTGGATTCAACCCTATGATCCATTCATAGTCACAAAATTAGTGAGCTTTGATTTAGCTTGTTAAATACCCTCAAAGTTTCATTCACTCTACAAATCTTCACTGAGAACTACTCTACATATACCACTCTAAGCATTGGAATACAAAATTGTAACCTTCTGCCCTTCCCTGTGTAACCCAGTATAATGAAAGGTACATGCTGACCACACTGGAAGGGGAGCAAAGAATGGCCAGGAGCACAAGTCCTCAAACCTGTCTCCTCATGTTTGAATACCCGTTCAAACATTCCTTTTATTTATGACCCTGAACAAATTACTTAACTTCGCTGGACCTTAGTTTCATCATCTTCAAAAGGGGTGCATTTTATTTGGATGGTATGAGAATTAAGAGTGCATAAACAAGTATCAGTCATAAAAACACTTTGAGTGGTGTAGAATGGGTTGTTTCTTTAAGGTGCTATTTGGGAGATTCTCAATTCCTAAAAGGCTTAAGGAAGTAAGCATCTATGTAACATATCATTTGAAGAAAAGGTTATACTGTTTACACAAACAAGCACAAATGAAGTAAAGAATTTGAATATCAAGGTTTTCCCCGTAGAATAAAAAATTATGTTTCTTGAGTATGTCTAAGTTCAAGCAGGTTGACTCATACCTTGTGCAGTCTGTACTCTTTGGGGGAAATACTGTGAACAACAGAACTGTCACTCAAGACAGAAGTAAATTGCCATCATCCTGCTTGAGAATTTCCAGCTGGCCAGGGAAAGATGAGGGGATGTGGCTTGCTCATGGGCACAGGTCACGTTGAGGAGTGACTATGTACTGATAATTGGGTTTTGTTCTTGCCAAGCCCCAGTGACCTTCTGGTGGAATACTGTGGGCCTATATGATTGATTGACCTGGGTTTTATTTGACTTTTTAAATCAGTAAATATAGCTCTGAGAGATAAGGACCTTAAAATACCCATAATATCATTATTATACCCCCACCCTCCAAAAAAATCAACAAGTCCTTATTGTGAAATAATACTCAGCCAATGTTTCAATTCTAGATTTTGACTCAGGTTTTAAAAAAAGAATTTTAACTTTTATATGTGTGTTTTCTGCATGTATGTAAGTGCACCCATGCATGAAATGCCCATGGAGACCAGAAGAGGGCGTTGGATCCCCTGGAACTGGAGTTATGGACAGTTGTTAGCCACCATGTAGGTGCTGGGAACTGCACCCGGGTCTCCTGCAAGAGCAGCCAGTGCTGAGCCATCTCTCCAGCCCCTTGACTCAAGTTTTAAAACTAAAGTGGCCACCAGTCAGTCTGAGATTCTTCATTTGTGACCTAGGGATTAGTCTAACACCATTAGGGTTGTGTGTATTAGATGAAATTTGTAAAGTCCTAATATGTTGCAGCTTATGTTAAACATTTGATAAGCCACTGTTGAAATGACAAGAGAAAAAGGCACCTGGCACATGGAAGATACAAAATGAGGTTCAGCCAGTATTAATAAACAGCTCATACATGTTACAGTAGGAGCAGGACCACAGAAGGAGATCATGAGATATTACTTCAAGGAAGAAGCAGAGGGCAGCCGGGTAAGGAAGGGCTCTCTAGACCGAAGCAGAGCTGAGTGAGGTGGCCAAACACCTAGGCTACCAGGTAACTTTCTAGAAAGCTTATGAAAACACCTTTGGAAAACATCAAATGCAATGCTACATTGCTCCTTATGTAACTGGTGAGACATAAAATGTCTGGCCATTCTGGGGAAATAATGCAGCTCTAGTTTTTAATTTGAATAGGGTCGCAGGAAAGATTGTTAGATATAATCTTTGCTGTCGTTAAGGAGAGTAGGTCTCAGTAACTACAGGCTCTTCTGCTTACCAATCCCTAGGTAGTTCCTCAGTCTACTGTATTATACGGTACTGCATATATTATGTATGTGTTGTGTAAGTATGCATGCTCAGAAGGAGAACCCGAGCGTAAGTTAGGTCACTTACATGAAGAGCGATGAGTGGGGGTGGTCTGCCAGAAAAAGCAAGCTATGAGCTGGCGAGGAAGAGGAGGAGATCTGGAAGACATGAAGCAGGAAGAGCTTCCTACCCTTAGCTCTGCCCTGGATTCTTTTGGAGTCTAGTACAGCCAAAAGGCTCCTTCTCAGATCTTTAAAAACATAAGATACATAGGATTATACAAGAAAACAATGATAGGAAAATAGCTATAAATTTCTATAAACTGCATTTGTTTAGGGATCAAGACCAATAAAAAAGCAAAGCACAAGCAGTGAAATTACTGTGTAGTAAGTAGACTGTGATAGTGGGTGGATGACATCATCCAGTACCCAAACCCATAAAATAACACTAGGCATGGGCTTGGGCATCGACTGTGGAGCTTGGGTGCTGGTAATGTGTCAGCGTTGGCTCACTGACTGTAACAATGCATACCTGGCGCAGGATGTTGCCGGCTGGCCCATGTATGCATAATTTCTACCCAACTTTGCTGAGAATCCAAAAACTGTTTTAGACACGTCTCTTAAAAATATTGTTGCTGTGCAGTAATACATGGACTGCTTTATTAACACTCGGGATCTACCTAAACCTAATAGCTGCCATAATTCAGCTGGTGATGATTGTCGGTATTTCAAGATGTCTGCAACTTTTGTCATGTGACATGCGAATAACAATAATTTCAACTGTATTTTTATTATTTTAAAGAAATCTCTTGCCAGAGCTTTACAGTGGCTTGTTGACTATACTCACCATGAAAGGAAATGGCATTTTTGAGTTCTAGGTCATTGAAATAAAGATGCAAATGATTTTCCACCCAAGCTAAAGCTAAAGGCTCCGCATTACCATGCTCTCATTCTGGGACATCCCCTGTGAGGGAGACTTGCCACAGGCCCCTGATGAAGGGTGCATTACCCAGACCTAAGACAGGACCAGTCCAACCCTTCTGTCTCAGACTCTGCAGTCTCCTAGGGTTTCCTGCCTAACCCGGGCTGCTTTCTCTTTGTTTTTTGCCAAGTAATGCCAATGTTTTGTAGATCTGGCTGATTGTTCCCAGTTCCCTTGATCCTCAGGAAAAGTAGAGCTGTCCCTGGCACCAGCTGAAGCAATGTTCTGAGAGGTTGCAGTAAATGAGAGGGTGGAGGGAGAGCCACCGATGCAATCCTCGGACCTGCTAGTTGGCCTTTTATGTTGGGTGCTGGAAAGATGTCTCTCCTTCATTGGTTACTAATAACAATTTGTAGTGTGTTTATGGTACTTTTGAACTTCAAAGGACTTGGCCAGCATTGTTAACTAATGATACCTCAGTTCTGGTATTGAGTTGATTAGGGTAGGATTACTTTCTTATAAAAGTCTCTGATGAATGTTGCTCCACTCCTCTGAGATCTTACTGAGGTGAGTGAAAAGGAGACGTACCCAAGGACAATTAATCCATTGTTTTCCCAGGGGCTCTGCTAACCAAAAAGGGTGTTCCTCAGGCTAGTGATGGCAAATAAGTAAAGGAAGAAGTTAGCCCCCCCCCTTCTCACTGGGCCCAGAGTCTTCCTTTTTTTTTTTTTTTCCCTCCTGTATAGCAAAGTTTCTGAGGCTGGATTCTTTATTTCCTCCCTCCTC
>NW_008330297.1:1897524-1909715 GCF_000622305.1 Nannospalax galili | reverse complement strand
TCCCTCCCCCCTCCCTCCCTCTTCCCTCCCTCCCTCACTTTTTCTTCCCTTCTTCCCTTCCTTCCTTGCTTTCTTTCAGATTTATCCCATTTTAAATTATGTGTATGCATGTTAATGCAGGTGCCCGCAGAGGCCAGAGGCATCGGGTCCCTTGAAACTGGAGTTAAAATTGATGTGGGTGCTGGGAATTCAACTTTGGTCCTCTGGAAAAGCAGGACAGGCTCTTAATCAATCACTGAGTTATTTCTCCAGCCTCAGTTTACTTACTTTTCATTTACTATTTACTTTTATTTACTTACTTGCTATTTATTTAGCTATTGCTGGGTTTTGTTTTGCTTTGTTTGAGACAGGGTCTCCCTGTAGCCCTAGCTGACCTGGAAATCACTATAAAGACCAGAAATCTACCTGTCTCTGCCTCCCGAGAACTGGGATTAAAGGTGCGTGCCACCATGCCTGGCCAATTTCCTATCTCTAAGATGTTTCTTTAGCTCAGTTTGGGGAGCTTAAAGCCCAAGAGTGGGCAGCCCCCTCTGTTTCACTTTTAATATGAGACACATTGACTAGACCACAACCTGATGGAGAAGGACTGGTTGTAGCATGCAGAAAGGGCCAAGCCGGTGTGGGGCTCTTGCTTACTAGCACTCTGCTCTCTTGAGAACGCTGTGAGGCCAGCATTACTGCTTCAAAGGGGGTGTCCTTGTGACCTCATCACTTTTCACTTGGCTCCACCTCTTGAAGGCTCTACTACCTCAGCATCACCACATAGGGACCAAGCTTCAAGCTGATGAGCTTTGGGGAGACATAGCCAGACTATATCCAGGCCTGGAATCTTTTCATGACAGTATTTCCTGCATCCAATAAAGACAAAAATCTAGTACCTAGACTGTGCTTTAATGAAATATCTGCATGTAGCATTTCTTGGATTTGTTTTCTTTTGTTTCATTTTTTAAAACTATTTTATTATTTTTATGTGTATGACCGTTTTGCCTGAATGTGTGTGAGTGCACCTGTGTCATGCAATGCCATGGATATCAGAAGAGGGCTTCAGATTGCCCTGGAACTGGAGTTAAGGATGGTTTGTAGCTGCCGTGTGGGTGGGTCCTGGGAATCGAACCCGGGTCCTCTGCAGGAGCAGTCAG
Source organism: Nannospalax galili (assembly GCF_000622305.1). Classification (NCBI taxonomy): domain Eukaryota; kingdom Metazoa; phylum Chordata; class Mammalia; order Rodentia; family Spalacidae; genus Nannospalax; species Nannospalax galili. The sequence goes on along the minus strand of NW_008330297.1, from coordinate 1,908,576 downwards.
TGCTCTTAACTGCTAAGCCATCTCTCCAGCCCCTTGTTTCATTTTTGAGATAGGTCTAACTTATAGCCTAGATTGGCCTGGAACTTGCTATGTAGCCTAGACTGGCTTCAACTCATAAGAGTCCTCCTGCCTCAGCCTCCCAATGGCTGGGATTACAGGCCTGAATTAACATATCCAGCTCTAAGTAACCTATTATTAATCTCCATTTTCTCCTTGATGAAGCTTATTTTTTAGTGGCCGCCTGTAAACTCATTCCACCTTTCTACCACCATGTTCTGTTCCAAAGATAAACTCTATACACAAACTGTCTCTCACATCCTGTTCACTTTGCTCGGGTTGTTCTGTTTGCCTTGCATGCTCTTGTCACCATTTTATGACACTGCTGTGTTCTGGCTTTCCTATCACTCTGACCAAGTACAGGAAAGAAACAGATTAAAGGAAGACGAATTGGCTCACCATCCATCATGGTGGGGAATGTGGCAGAGTAGAGCAGCTCACATCATGGTGGGCAGGAAGCGAAGTCCAAGGATGTCTGTGCTCATTAGCTGTCACCTTTTTCTCTTTGTATTTCATCTGGGTACCTACACTCAGGGTGGATCTTAACTAGTTAATCTCTGTAGACACTCTTACAGACTCACACAGAGGTATGCTTTACTAATCCCAATGCTAATGTAATCAAGTTGACAAGATTAGCATTAAGACACTGTTCTCCAGACATACATTTTCTTTATTTAATTTTCATTTTTATTTGTGTGTATGTGTGTGTATGTGTATGTGTATGTGTGTACTAAGTGCAGGTGTCTGTGGAGATGGAGATCAGAAGAAGATATAGAATCCCCTGGAGCTAGAGTCACCAGAGGTTGTGAGCTGCTTAATGTGGATGCTGGGAACTGAACTCAGATCCCCTGCAAGATCAGCAAGTGCTTTTAACTACTGAGATGTCTCGCTGTATGTACATTTTCTACCAGTCAACCAGGCTTTCTTGAAGTTTTTGCAGAGTAGAGTGCATTCATTGCTTGGTCCTGTTTGCATATATTTTGTGTTCTGCCCTGGTGCCATATGCCTTGAATTGTAGTCATGTACCTCTGTGCTCCCAGGTGGACTGCAAGCCCTAGGAGAACAGGAGCCACTTATTCCTTATGTCGCTTTGACACCTAGTTCAGGCTGTGCTTGTAGAAAGCATTCAAAGTGCGTTCCTGTGAAAGGAGAAAGTTCCTGAGGACTGCTCATGGTTCTCAGTGTCAAGGAAGCTCACCTGTGTGGAACTGATCACTTTATTAACTGCATGGCCATCACACGCTTCAGGAACTCCCCTTCTTCATCTCCCCTTTTACCTTCCAGTTCAGTCAGATCTTCCAAGACTACAAACCAGTCACACCAGGATGTAACAGCCTTCCCTGTATCCTGGTATATTGCCATATTTCTATGTCTTTGTTTCCCTGGACCTTCTGCCTGGTATGTCTTTCCTCCTAATTGAGCAAACTCGTGATCATGCTTCAAGACACAGATGCCACATTCCCTGAACTTTATCGGCTTTCTCATCTCAACAAGACAGAATTGCTTGCTCCTACACTGGCCTTTTGTCAGCACTTAAAACAATGTCAGATGCTCAAAAACTGATTGTTGAAACTGAACCACTTGCTCCCAGATTTTGGTTCATGGTACAGTCTGAATTAGAAGTTCACTGATTCTCAGATCAATCTAGCTGAAAGAGATCCTCCAGAGGGAACGGGATGTGAGTAGCTTTGAGGGGGTTGGTATCCCTGCAGTCTCCTTTCTCTTTGTAATGCTTTACCTGCATGCACATGCCTGAGAAGGGAGGGAGGGCATGAGGGAGGGAAGAAGGAAGGAAGAGGAAGGGTAGGAAGAGCCAAATCACTTAAGCCCACAATCTGAGCACAGTTCAAGATACATGCCCCTTCTGTTAGAGCTTAATGCCAGAAGGTTATGGATCAAGCTCATAATTTGGTTTATGGATGGTCTTTATGGTAATAAAAAAAAATCTAGAAAGAAGCTGCCTGGCACCACTTGCTGAAGACGTTTTTAAATATGGTCAAATGATTCATAATTACAAAGGGTGAGTGCACAGTGTTTGCTCTGTAGTGGTTATGCTGAGCCTCATTAAGTACTTTCTGCATCCAAGAGCCCTGTTTTATGTAAACAAGACCTCTGAGGAAGATATAGATGGGTAATAAAGATGAAAGGAAATGAGTGTGTTAATGTGAATGAGTGTGTTAATGTGAGGACAAATTAATAACGGCCTTTCCATCCTCTAACAGGAAAAAAATCAGTTTCTGTGAAAGAATCGAACTTTTTAATGTAAAAGGGCAAAAACTCAGACAAAGCAAAAGACAGAAGATGCCAGCAGAGGAAGAGGATCCCACCTTCGGGGGAACATCTACTTGCTGGTGGCCGCTGAGAGAGCCTCCACCTGGCCACGAATGAAACCACGTGGGTGTTTCTTAGTGGTCACTGAGGCACAAAGAAGCCGTGTGAAAGGACAGGGAGAGAAAATAAAAGGAAGGTGGAGGAATGTAGGGGCTGAGATGACAGGAAACAAGCAAGGGGAGGCCAGGGTAACCCTAATTTATTTCACATGAAACAGGAGCCTGTGTGTTGTGAGGTGAGATTGAAATGTAGTTGATGGAAGGAACAAGGCTGAACGAACGCAGGGGGACTCTCGTCAGCAGTCTTCAGTCTGAATTCTTAGGAGGGCAAGTCAGCGGACACCAGGGGCTGTGCAGACATCCCCACGCACAGCGTGCCATGCCACGGTCCTTACCCAGCACGGGTCTACTCGTGCTGGCAGGAGACGGCGCAGCAGAATTGTAGATGTTCCCACCTCACACGGCTTAAGCTCTTCATTTTCTGGGTGTTCCTGGAGGCCTGGCACTGGGCTGCCTTACTGCTTACTTGGTTTACAAAATCTCTCTCCTTCCCCCCTCCCCCCTTCCTCACTTCTTTCTCTCCCTTTTTTTCTCGCCCCCTTTCTTCCTTTTTTTGGAGCCTGGGCTCACTATATATCCCAGGCTATCCTTGAACTTGGACTCCTCCTGCCTCAGTGCTTGGATTAGATCTAGGCTACAACATTTCTTTAGATTCAAATCTGGTGAATTACCTTCTGTAAGGCTGAGAGGCAGATGAGGTAATTTAAGGAGGCTCTTAATCCCGAGCATCAGCCTTGTACTTACATAGCCTTTTGCGTAAGTGCCTCCTTAAGGCTTTAAGGCTGGACCTGGGAGCTTTTCTTGCCCCACCCTTGGGCTCTTTCAGCTGCTGAAAGGGGCATGAGATGTAGTGAGCCTTGCTTTAGCTCAAGGAAGTATACTCTAGAGCTAGGTGGCACTCCCAGCCGTCCCTGGACGTTGTGTTCACCTCAACTAAACTTCCCTCTGACTAATATGAAGGCCTCGGCCTACCCCAGCAGTTGGAGAGGAGACAGATGAGGCCTTTTCTATTCCTCCTCTGCTCCGGCAGGGCTGATCCCGTGCCTTCCAGGTTAGTCTCCAGCCCCGACACCACCCATCATTCCTTCGCTCCTCCTTTTGCCTCATTTTTTCTCGAGCAACCTGGGGACCCATGCCTGAGCGTAATTCCACTTTATGTGACTTCTGTGACGCTAGCCCTGTCTGGAAGGTCCATGCCGCATCCATGCAAGATCTCAAGCAACCAGAAATACCATGGCAGGTCAGGCATGGGGATTCATGCCTACAATCCCAGCTCTTGGGAGGCGGAGGCAGGAGGATCAAGGCCATCCTCTGTTATAGAGTGAGTTGCGTTAGAGGCCCAACATGGGTTACATGAGACTCTGTCTCAAAGAAAAAAAAAAAAGGATGGATGAAAAGATGAATCAACAAACACCCCTGGGAAGTGTATTAGTTTAGCATTTCACAGTTAAGGAAGACGGAACTCAGACAGGTTAAGCTGCTTACCTTAGGTCACACAGCGACAGATCAGGGCAGGCCTGTGCAGAGTCTGCTAAGGTAACAAGAAGCAATCCAAACAGACAAAATGCGGGGCAGAGTTAGGGGAGAACCAAGATGAGGAAAGTAGAATGTCTCCTCATCAGTGTGACTAAGCACTGTCGACTTCAAGAGAAAACAGTCATTCCCTAACCTACTGCATTATCCAGCTCTAAATCTGTCCGAAATTATTTTAAAATAATCAGCAAGATTTATGTAGCATTCAGATCAAAGTAGATGCTCCACTAAGGAGCATGGTTGGAATAAGCATCCTTTGTCCCACTCAGAGAAAGTGTTAAGGTCACTAGCAGCTGGTAGGTGACTAGTTCTGAAAAGCAGTTCCATCCGCCTTCCAGTTGTAAAACTCTGTCATTAGACAGAAACTCACTGATCTCTTTGTCTTTTATTTTCTCTTGAAAGAAGAAAAGATTTTTTAAAATTTTATTTATTATTTTAATTTTCTGTGTATGCGTGTATTGCCTGCATATAGGTAAGTGTACCCGTGTCATGCAATGCCCGCCGAGGACAGAAGAGGCTTTCGGATCCCCTGGAACTGGAGTTATGGACAGTTGTTAGCTGCCATGTGGGTGCTGGGATTCGAACCTGGGTCTTCTGCAAGAACAACCAGTGTTCTTAACTGCTGAACCATCTCTCCAGCCCCGAAAGAAGAAAAGATTTTTAAAATGACCCGAGCTTCCCTCACAGGGACAACACTGGAAAGTGCCCTGTTTTCCAGAAGCAAAATGAAGAGTACCGAGGACCCAGGTGAATACAGTGGAGGGGGGTCAGTGAAGAGGGGGAGGTAACTGAGGGAAAGTTTGGGGTACTGCAGCCCAAGAACTATCTTGACTTTCCCATAAGCAGCAGCTGCTTTGACCTGTGGATGTTTCAAAGATCACGAATACAAAATTTACAACGAAGGACTATGGATAATGAAGAAAAGAGGTCATAGGAGTCACACCAAAGGGCTAGAAAGAAAATAATGCTGTTTACAAGTCTATCAAAGGGGCAGGAGAACCAAAGAATACCATTAACAAAGGAGGCGGTGATTAGATGCAAGTCCAAACAATTAAAATGCTTAACTGACAACTCCATAAAAGGAGTGTCTCCTGCTCCTTGCCAGTACCTTGCCTAGTTATACATTGTGGTTCAATTGTGTGTGTCCATCGACTGCCCTCACTACAGTCTAGTTCAGAAGATGACTTTAGATTGGCGACATTGGGAGCCTGAGCCTGGAAAGCACCGTCCCGCCCTAGTCCACCTTTTACTTCTAGCTTCTCCCTCATCCCCTTCCCTCGACTACATACCCTGGATTATCCTGATTTCTTACTTATCCTCAATTTCACTATTTACTGAGTGACTGGTAAGTGCCTGGCACTGTGCTAGGATATGCATTCACAAAAGTGAACAAGACACAAATCCCTTCCTAATGTGGAGTCAAGTGGAAATGGAGGGATTTTTGCAATCAGATAATGTCACAGTAGCAATAATGGTCTGTTAAGAGAAAACTTCTGGTCAAGTGAATAGAATCTCTGGCCAGGAGACGTAAATAACATTTTGATTGAGTCAGGTCAATCACCTGGCCACTCCTAGGAATGCTGGGTTCATCTTAAGCCATGTTAAACAGACAGGTGGAATGATTAGTTCATTAGTGAGATCATATAGTTTTCCTTACCAGAATCCTCGTCCTGTAGCCCTACTTACCAGGTAGCCCCTAGCTACTGCTTACCAGCCCCAGCTACTTACCAGTAGTCCCTAGCTACTGCTTGCCAGCCCCAGCTACTTACCACTAGCCCCTAGCTACTGCTTGCCAGGTCACTGCCATGTGACTTTGTAAGTCTTCCCGCTTTTCTGGAAAACTCAGAAAATATGGCCTCTCCTTTCCTGCTTTCTACCTCTTTTCTAAGCATATTCACCCTGACACTTTGGGCCTCCCCAACATTTTGGGTTTCCTTACTCAAAAGCTCCCCTCCCCTCCATGAGGCTGCTGGTTCTCCATGTTCCCCAACTCTGGGCAAGCTTAAGCAGCATGGCTTTTTTTCCCCTTCTCCTCAGGGCAGCTGCTGAGATTTACAGCTTGCCTTTCCTGAAGGTTTTTTCTTGTAAACCCTAATAAAATTGTCCTCAAGCTTCTATTTAAGTCCATTCTTAAATTCTTTTATTAATGAGATTAGGAACCCTAAGGAGGGACCCTGATTCCTCCTATATCATCTGGCCACGATCCAAAGTCCATCAACAATTCTACAAAGATTTAATCACAAATTGTGATAAACACTAACAGTGCTAGAGGACTATGAACCCAGGGTGAGCCAGCCTGCTGAGTCAGGGAATTAAAAAGGAACACCAAAGCTAGGCATGGTGGCATACTCTTGTAATCTCAGAGTTCTGGAAGCAGAGGATTGCTACAAGTTCAAGGCCAGACTAGTCTACATAGTGAGATTCAGACTAGCCAGTGCTGTATAAGGAGACTTATTTTTGCTTTATTCTTTTTCATTTTAGGCTTTTGGAGACAGGGTTTCCCTATATAGCACCAGCTTTCCTGGGCACAGAACAGATAAGTTAAACAGTTAGGGTTCTTCAAGAGTTTATGAACTGCTAAAGCTGCAGTGAGAGTGCAGGCTAAGGTGTCAGAGATTCCTGCACACAGCAGTGAGGTAACCAAGAACTGATATGCTTAGTTGGACAAGCAATACGGAGCACCCACTATTTGCCAGAGCTTTATGGTGGGTGCAAAGAAGATGAAGCTACATATGACACAGCCACAGAGAGAAATGAGATGATGATGATGATGATGATGATAATGATGGTGATGGTGCTGATGGTGCTGATGCTGATGGTGAGGATGGTGATGATGGTGGTGGTGATGGTGGTGGTGATGGTAGTGATGGTGATGATGGTGATGATGATGGTGATGGTGGTGCTGCTGATGATGGTGATGATGGTGGTGGCGATGATGATGGTGATGATGATGGTGATGATAGTGGTGATGGTGATGAAAATGGTGGTGATGGTGGTGATGATGGTGATGTGATGATGATGGTGGTGATGATGGTGGTGGTGATGATTATGATGGAGATGATAATAGTGGTGATGGTGGTGATGATGGTGGTGATGGTGGTGATGATGGTGGTGATGATGATTATGATGGAGATGATAATAGTGGTGATGATGGTGGTGATGGTGGTGATGGTGATGATGATGATGGTGATGATGGTGATAATGATGGTGGTGATGGTGATGGTGGTGATAGTGATGATGATGGTGGTGATGGTGATGACAATGATGATGATGGTGATGATGGTGGTGATAATGTTGGTAGTGATGATGGTGATGATAGCAGTTTCTTGGAGTACACTATTACGCATATTCCTCATTAGTTAATGTGAATCCATTTTTAAAAATCTTTGCGGACATCCTCACCATGGACTGCTTTATCTAAGATTGGTTTAGAAGGGGATCCTGCTTGGTTGGAGGCTCTACTACTCTAGCAGTCACACTCTCCCAGTCACCCACTCCCCACCACTGAAGAATGAACTCAGGGTTTTGCAAATGTTAGGCAAGCACTCTACCCCTGAGCTCCAGCTCTAACTGTAGCCCTTTGCTTTGAGTCTCACAAACTACATAGTTATTCCTGATTCCACTTAAAAGACTAAATTCAAAATATCTGGTATGTCCAATGATGCCCCCTTGCCTTTACCTCTTTAGAAACACTTCTTGATCATTTTGGAGACCATAACTCCTTAAAATGGCTTACAGAGGCCCACTCTGCTGAGTCTAAGTCCACCTCTCTGGCTTCATATTGGACTGCTTTCCTTGTCATCTGTTTTCTGGTCTCCTCGAGGACCTAATGCACCACTTTCTTCTGGCCTGGGGACCTTTGCAAAGGTTGTTTTCTTTGCTGGAAAGTCTGTCTCTGAGCTCCAGGCCCCAAATCTGGCTGCTCTTGCTTGTCCTTTATCACACATTGTCCTGGTCTCTCTGTTCAGAAGATAAGCTCAAGCATCCAGTTGCTACAGAGACAAGAGCAGTGGCAAGTTCTCTGACAATGACTGATCATCATGCACTGTACATATCTGAGAAGGGAGTTCCAACCTGAGATTGTCTCATCTTTGACTATTTAGAATATATAAACTTTGAAATCAAATATTTTTGCCAATTTGAATAAACCTGGGGTCTAAATAAATAATCGCCTATTGGTATTTTATTAACTAGAGGCTCACATGTACTTAAAATAGATGCATAATACACAAATTTACAAATAGTTTTTGCTTCCATTCACATTTTATGAAACAACTTTGACATCTTTTAAAATACTTAAAATTTTTTTATTTATTATTTTTTATTTTACATTTGTATTTCCTGCATGTATGTAAGTGCACCCATGTTGTGTAGTACCCATGGAAGACAGAAGAGGGTGTCAGGTCCCCTGGAAGTGGAGTTATAAATGGTTGTTAGCCGCTATGAGGATGTTGGGAACTGAACCTGGGTCCTTTCCAAGAACAGCCAGTGTTCTTAACTGCTGAGCCATATCTATAGCCCCTAGAATACTTGAAAAACATTCATTGACTACAGTTTTTAAAGCATATTATTTGTAGAATTTTAAACTGGGGATCGAGGGGTTGGGGACTTGGCTCAGGGGTTAAAGAGCACTTGCTGCTCTTCCAGAGGACCTGGGTTCAGTTTCTGGCCCCACTTCGGGCTCACACCATCTGTAACTCCAGCCTCATAGGATCCATTGCTCTCTTCTGGCGTCTGAGAGCACCCACACACATGTGGCCTACACATACACACACCTCTCTCTCCTTCTCTCTCTCTCTCTCTCTCTCTCTCTCTCTCTCTCTCTCTCTTTTGTTTGGTTTTTTTTTTTTGAGACAGGCTCTCTCTGTAGTCCTAGCTGGCCTGGAACTCACTATGTAGACCAGGCTGACCTTGAACTCACAGAGATCTGCCTACCCCTGCCTCCCAAGTGTTGGGATTAAGGGTGTGTGCCACTGCGTTCAGCAACACATAGATTTTTTAAAATTTAAATTCAGGATTGGTGTTGTCCTTGTGAATTATTTTTACAATCTTTGAGTATCTGCTTACTCATTTTTCCAATATTGTCCAACATGTATATTTATGATCTTATAAATATTTAAAGTAGGCTTTATAAATCCTGTCCAAGCTGAGCATGGTGACTCATACCTGTAATCCCAACATTCAGGAGGCTGAGGTAGGTGACTATTGAAAGTTCAAATCTAGTCAGGGCAACATAGTGAGTTTCAGGCCAGCCTGGACTCTGGAGTGAGAACCCAGACCAGAACAACAACAATAAAAACAGAAATAAAAATATCTTGTTCAAGTCAGGCATAGTGACTCCAATCCTAGCATTGGAAAGGCTGAGGCAGAAGTTCAAAGCCAGCCTGGGAAGGCTGTTTAGTCAAACCTTATCTCAAAACAAAAAGGAAAAGGAGGGTAAGTGCAGCAGTGGAGTACTTACCTGCATGTGCAAGGTCCCAGGTTAAACCTCCAATATTCCTGCACCCAGAATCAGGGGCAGTTTATTCTGGTTCAAATGAATGAGCATGGCCTGGGAACACAGACTTAAGTCACTCAAGTTCCAATGTGATAGCAGCTTCATGAAGTTTTTATAGTAGAACAGTAAAAGAAGTCATAAGTCAAGGCATTTTTCAAATATATTGTTGGGAACTTTGTGTAGCTGTGTTATAGCAAAGTGAGGAAATCTTGGCTATATGCCTCAAATGTTAACTAATAACATTCCTAGCCTTTAAGTTGGTAGAAGCTAATGATCAGTTGGTACATTGCAGAAGGATTTGTGACCTAACAGTCGCAAAGATGTTAGGTCCCCTGACACACACAGGTGGGTAGTAAGGGGCCACTAAAGACAGCCCAAGATAATTTGGCGGTGGACCTGTAACACTTCAACTCTTCACAATCACCAGAAATTCTAATCAATCAGCTTTGTAGAATCTTAATTCTCAAGTGTGGTTTTCCCCCCTGAAACTTCACACATAGTACTTAAAGAAAGCAACTGAAGCCCAAGCTCTGAACATTTCTTCAAAATAAAAAGAATTATAACATGCTCTCCTGGTCTGCTCTCCTGCCCTCAGGCCTCTCGGGGTAAGTCTATTGTGCAGCGCTCCGCGCCTTGACTCCCCCGGCCTCATTCGCCCTTCCATCTCCCCGGCTGTTCTCTGCTCCTGGTTTGGGCCCTGTGCCATTCCTGGTCTTGGGTCCCCAGACACCTGGGGAACCGGTGCTGCTTCCTGATCCTTTTCGCCCAGGCCAGCTTGGTGCCTTCCTTGGGCCCCAGGAACACTGCTTCTGGACCTGGCCCCGCCCTCACCTCTCTCTGCTTCCCTGGACTTGCACCACCGGCTACCTCTCCTGGCTTGCTCTCCTATCCTCAGGCCTCTTGGGTGGGTCAACGCGCAGCCCTCTGCGCTTTGAGTCCCTCGGCCACATTCACCCTTCCATCTCCCCCGCTGTTCCCTGCTCCTAGTTTGGGCCCTGGGCAATCCCTAGTCTTGGGGCTCCAGACACCTGGGGAACCACTACTGCTTCCTGATCATTTTCACCCAGACCAGCTTGGTGCCTTCCTTGGGCCCCAGGAACACTGCTTCTGGACCTGGCCCCGCCCTCACCTCTCTCTGCTTCCCTGGACCTGCACCACCGGCTGGCTCTCCTTGCCTGCTTTCCTACCCTCAGGCCTCTCTTGGGGTGGGTCTATCGCGGAGCCCTCCGTGCCTTGACTCCCCCAGCCTCATTCGCCCTTCCATCTCCCCCGCTGTTCTCTGCTCCTGGTTTGGGCCCTGCGCCATTCCTGGTCTTGGGGCCCCAGACACCTGGGAAACTGGTGCTGCTTCCTGATCCTTTTCACCCAGGCCAGCTTGGTGCCTTCCTTGGACCCCAGGAACACTGCTTCAGGACCTGGCCCCGCCCTCACCTCTCCCTGCTTCCCTGGACCTGCACAGCCGGCTAACTCTCCTAGCCTGCTCTCCTCTACCCTCAGGCCTCTTGGGCTGGGTCTATAGTGTGGCCCACTGCGCCTTGACTCCCCCAGCCTCATTCACCCTTCCATCTCCCCTGC
>NW_008330297.1:1893075-1893449 GCF_000622305.1 Nannospalax galili | reverse complement strand
TGGCAAAAAAAGACCCATAGATAAATGGAACAAAATTGAAGACTCAAATATGAGTAAATACAATTTCAGCCAACTGATATTTGACAAAAGGGGCCAAGAATACTCACTGGAGGAAAGACAGCATGTTCAGCAACTGGTGCTGGCAAAACTGGATTTCCACCTGTAGAAGAATGAAACTAAACCCCTATCTTTCACCTTGCACAAAAGTCAGCTCCAAATGGATCAAAGATCTCAATGTGAAGCCTGAAACTCTGAACTCTTAGAAGAAAACATTGGGAAAAATCTACAAGATATAGGTGTAGGAAGGGACTTTCTAAACCGGACACCAATATCCCAGGAAACAAGGTCAGGAATCAGCAAATGGGACCTCATTA
>NW_008330297.1:1852084-1890981 GCF_000622305.1 Nannospalax galili | reverse complement strand
GCCTTAAAATGAATTTTTCTGTATGAAACTGTGTATTTTAACAACGAAGTAATCTTTTTTAAATGTTGAAACCTCATTTAATTTTATGTCTTATAGAATTTATAATGAGTAAAGATTGTATAAGCGTAATAATTCATCTGTAAACCTAAAAATGTACAGCCAATTTTGAAAGAGATGTACCCTAGCTCAGAAAAATGTTATTGAATAGGTTAATACTGTTGTAATGAAATGCTTCTTCTAATTAAAAAAAAAGAATTATAACATGAATCTGATAGCATTTCACATATGTCACAATATGATTCTGATCAATTCATGTTATCAAATAGTGAGAATTTAAAGATTAGTTTTGTTCCTTGGAATGCTACTTCTTTGCAAAGGACTCCAGTCTGAGGGTCCCACCCTCAGCCTGCAGGCTGGGGAGCTGACAGAATCATGCAGAAGCCAGCTGGCAGAGATCATTCCTTTGATGACTAGATCATGTCCACCATGACATTACCTCCGTTTTGAGGTATTTTCTTATCTCTCTTTCTTTCCTTCTTATTTTTCCAACTTTTTTATTTTGAAAAAACAGAATCAAGCCTATGGAAAAGTTAAAGAACAGTGCATTTCCTAGACACCAATTATCAGCCTTTGCTGCTGTCCTGGCTTCTTTCCTGTTGCTGTGATAAAATCCTCTGACAAAAGTGACAGAAAGGAGGAAGGGCTTGTTCCATCCCCAGTCCAGGGTACAGTCCATCGTTGCAGGGAAACCAAGGGGACAGAAGCTTGAATGAATGGGTCCGCTAAGCTCCCCTCTTCTTTATCACATTCTAGGATCAAGATAACACCCCCCACCCCCAGGCATGTCCAGAGACCCAGGCAATTCTAGATTCTGTCAACTTGACAATTAGCAGTAGCCATGATAATCACAAAGCCATATATCTATGAATACTTTCTATATATGAACATTTCTTAATTTCTTGACCACTTTAAATTATAGCTATTTCATTTTATCCCTGAAGAGGTTAGCATGTTTTCCTAAGGACAAAGAGATTTTCTTATAGCCCAAATCTCATCACCACAACATCATCTAATATACAGTACTTATTCAAGCTTACCTACTTAAAAATACTGTGCCAGATGTGGTGGTGCACATCTTTAATCTCAGCATTCAGGAGGCAGAGGCAGACAGGTCTTTGTGTGAGATTGAGGCCAGTCTGGTCTACATAGTGAGACTCTGTTTCAACAAAACTAACCGCAGCCCCCCACACACATGCTCACTCTTGTGAGCAAAGTGCTGAGTTTTTTGTTTGTTTTGAGTTAGCCTCACTCTACAGCCTATGCTTGCCTGGAACTCACAGTTACTCTCCTGCCTCAGCTTCCTGAGTGCTGAGATTACAGATGTACACCACCCCACCCAAGCTGAAAAGGTGCTTGGAGATCTCTCTTTCTGTCTCTCCCCCCCCCATTTTTCTCCTTCTCTTTCCCTCTCCATCTCTCAATTCCTCCTACTAAAACTATTTCATTTCTTTATGTTTCTTTAATTTCAATTTATTCTGTATAGACTAGACATACAGAAGAGAAGACTTGTGGAAAAGTATTAAAACTCAGATCTCTCTTTTTGAAGCATAGCTTTTATTCAGGAGTATTTTCTTCTTAACAGAATTGCCTGTTCGCTGAAAATTTTGTCAAAATCACTTTCTTTGCCACTACAAGGTCCTGGAGAAAGCCACCATCTAGGGCTTTGTGTTCTGGTGAGCTGGTGATCAGCTGACCATTTTAGAAATTTATTTATTATTTCCAATTTCCTTTCCATTTCCCACTTCCTGCCCCACCTCCTTGCTCTAATAATGATACCTAAAGTTAATGATCACAAGCAGTTAAAAGTGCCATCTTAGAACTAGTGAGTTGGGTATTGAATGTGCTTGACCTGAACTTTATTTGGAAAAAGGATAGCTGAAGAATTAGAAAATGGAATTCCAAAATAGAACCTAAGATTGTTATTTCTGCCAGTAATTGGTAGGGTCTGGGTTGGATCCTTGTTATTTTAACAGTCAATTAAATAGGATGCAACAATTTCTCTTTTTTTAACTTTTTTTTTTTTGAGGCAGGGTCTCCCTGTAGCCCCAGCTGTCCTGGAACTCACTATATAGACCAGGCTGGCTTTGAACTCACAGAGATCCGCCTGCCTCTGCCTCCTGAGTGCTGGGATTAAAAAGGTACACCACCATGTCTGGCTGGATGTTAACAATTTCTTAAGAGTTTTTGGTTGCTGGAATGAAAGTTACAATAAGATGACAATTATTTATTTATTTATTTGTTTATTTATTTTAATGTCTGGTAAAATTCTGTCGTAAATACGTCTGGTTCTGGAAAATGGCACTTTATTTTGAATTTTAGAAGAACAAAACAGCGTGCATGTTTTACTATTTATAAAATCTACCTTCTTTCCCTATATTCACTGAAGTAGAGAGTACTTGGGAAATCTTTGTTCCTTCCCACTCTTCCACATGATTTTTCAAAAAATATATTCACTAGTCTATTTTGATGGCTTTCTAGTTCAACCAAAGTAGTGAGCAGATGCTACAATATACAGTACAATATATACAACATACAATATACCTCCCCAGTCCTTCTGCAGAGCTTAGAGACTGATCTAAACTGGCTGGTGCTGGCTATAGACCTTAACTCCCTTTGGAACTCTTGGATGAAGGTGCATATTTGGCTTTTCCAAGGGCAAACCTTTAACCTTGGTGGGAGATGCAGGACTATGAGACCACATCCCTTTCCCTGACTCAGAAAAATTCTTTTTATAAAAAATATTTATTATTATTATTTTAAAAATGCATACGGTAGGGGTTTATTTACAGAAGAGTGGGTGCCCCACATTTATGGCTACATCCTTTAAAGTCCACACTCAAATACAGATCCTGTGACCTCTCAATAGCCACACAAAATGGTGAGAGAGGTGCCTCTTGGTGTTCTTGGCTTATATATCCTTTGTCCCTCCCTCACATGCAGCTAAGGTCGACTGGGTGGGTGGGAGGGTAACTGACTCCCCCCTCGACTCCTTGGTAAGCGTGGGAAGGAGGTGTGACTATAACTTGCCAGCATAGTGGCCGGAGGACAGTTCCAGTTAACACTCCACCCCTTCCTCTGGCTCTTACATTCCTTCCGGCAACCTCATCCACAAAAGTCCCTGTGACTCAGGAAAGTTCTATAGAACCTATATTAATTACTTTTTTCCTGCTACCACAAAATGCTCAACAAAAACAACTTAGGAAAGAAGGATTTGTTTTGGCTCACAGTGTGAGGGCTCAGTCCACTGCAAAGAAGGCATGGTGCCAGGATTGTGAAGCCATTGGCCACATTGCACCTGCAATCAGGAAGCACAAAGTGTTGGGTTCTGGTGCTCAGCTTGCTTTCTCCTTTTCATTTAGTCCATGGATGGTGCCACTCACATTCAGAGTGGGTCTTCCCACCTCCATGAACCCAATCTAGAAACTTATCGACTTCTCCTCACTAATCTCTATCTCAGAATTTTGGAACTCCAATCTATAATAACATCCAGAGTTGTCTGAGAAGTTTGGAGCTGACGCACTTGCCCCCCAACTGGCAGTACCAACCCATCAGTGGAAGACAGACAACCCCTGGCCTACAGACAGAGAACATGTTGAAGTCTCATTGATTGGTAATCTGTAATGGGATGTTGGGGGAAGAAAGCACACCAACTAATAAGATGGATCAGGTGTTAATAGATGTGGGAAAAGTAACATAAGGCCAGTGAAATTGCATGACTATTTCTAAGCCTAACTAGAGGGTGGTTATTTGACAGTTAAATGCTGACAGTGATAGCCAGAGGGCTTCCTTGATAACACTTTAAGAGCTCTGGTCTCCCACAGCCAGAGGCCAGGCCTTAACCATAAAAACACAGAGTTTAATTCTCAACCAAGGCAGGTAGACTAGAAAGAAATGAGCTTTCACCCCGAGTTGTTGGGTCTGGGTTGATGGAGCCCCCAAACTTTGGGTGTCAGCTTTCTCTGAACTCTTTGGGGTAGAGGTGGTACACTCTTCAGGGTGCTGTAGAGGCATCTCTTCTGCTTTCTTGAGCTGTGCCCCACTTGCTGGACTCTATGATGATGTGGACTAAGTCACAGCATCGCGTGGAAAGGGCCATGTTTGTCCGAGAAGGGAGCAAAGGGACTGTAGTCCCACAGGGAGCTATCCACCAGCCCCTGAAAAGCTGGGCGTGTGTGTGTAAAAGACACTGGCCATAGAGAATGCTGAGTTGGGGTGGGGGTGAGATGAAGTCATTAAAAATAAAACTGGGTGATGACAGCTTTTTTATTTTGGAGTACTGTCCCACAATACTGGATTCAATCCACAGACAAAGGCACTGAGTAATGGGGCAAATGCGCCATTAGTAGGACTCCTAGAATCATGGGAAACATTGTGTGGCAAGGGAGACAGAAATGGTAAAGTGCCATGGCAGATGGTAGGAGAGAGAAAGAGGTTCACTTTACAGTACATCTACTACAAAGACCAGAAGACTCTCCAGTTGAGCATATGTTTTGGAAAGTTCTGGAGATTCATTTACCAAAGCAATAATGAGCACTGGTGATGGGGTAGCACTATACTGCGCAAGTTCGGTGCAGCTTTCCCATGGAGGTGAGGGCTCATGGTAGGATGCACCTAGCTGGCCTCTCAGGTAGCAGTCCCAGACATCACAGGCTAAGTGGCAGTGCTTGGCTTTCAGAGGCCAGGTAGGTATTGTTCTTTATTAAATTTTGTTTTTATTTTATGTTCATGAGTGTATTGCCTGCATGTAAGTGCACCTATGCTGTGCAGTGCCCATGGAGATCTGAAGAGGGGGTCAGATCCCCTGGAACTGGTTGTTAATCTCCATGTGGGTGCTGGGAACCAAACCCAGGACCTCTGCAAAAGCAGCCAGTACTCTTAATCGCTGAGCCATCTCTTTAGTCCCTTTATTGTTGTATTGAGTAAAGTCAGAGTACAGTGCAGGGCCAGCTCCACAGAAAGTTACTTGGTTGAAATAAGACACCAAGGGGCAAGGCAGACAGGCAGCCAGTCACTGGGTGCTGCTGTTGCTGTTCCATCAAAAGAAATCAAGGGGCTGACGAGATGGCTCAATGGTTAGAGTAGTGGTAGCTACTACTACTACTACTACTACATGTTAGTCACCCACATGGTGACTAACAACTGTCTGAAACTCCAGTTCCAGGGGATCTGATGCCCTCTTCTGACCTCTGCGGGCATTGCACAACATGGGTGCACTTAATATATGCAGGCACTTGTACACATAAAATAAAAATAATAACTAAAATATTTTTAAAAATATATAAAATAAATGATCTGGAGACTACAGAAACTCATCACAGTCATTGTCTCTTGCTTGTTTTTTGGCCCTGATAATTGTTAGACTTAGAAATTCCTAAAGAGGATTGGGAATGGCGGCAAATGCCTCTAATCTCAGCACTTGGAGGTGGAAGCAGGAGGATCGGGAGTTCAAGACCAACGTGTGATGTAATGACACAGAAAGAAAGAAAAAGAGAGGAAGGAAGGAAAGAGGAGGAAGGAGGGAGGAGGAAGGAAGGAAGGAGGAAGGAGGAAGGAGGGAGGGAGGAAGGAAGGAAAGAGGAAATAAGGAAGGAGGAAGGAAGGGAGGGAGGGAGGAAGGAAGGAAGGAAGGAAGGAAGGAAGGAAGGAAGGAAGGAAGGAAGGAAGGAAGGAAGGAGAAAAAAGTTTGTCTTTTGAAATAGGGTCTCATATACCCTAAGATGGCCTCAAATGAACTCACTTTGTAGCTGAGGATGACCTTGACTTTCTGATCTTCCCTGCCAGGTGCTGAGATTATAGGTGTGTGCTACCATGCCTGATTTATATGGAGTTAAGGCTCAAATCCAGGGCTTTGTGCTTGCAGGTAAACACTCTTATGAACTGAGCTACATGTCCAGCCAAAAAAAAACTTCCCAGAGACGGAGCTTCTGTTTCCAGGATAAAGGATTGTACAGTACAATAATAATTATATATGGTGACTGTCGTCAGTCTCCTTTCTCAAGGAGATATGGCCATTTTCTTCCATGCTCATATACTAGATAGAGACAGCTACCCAGTCACAGGATTGCAGTTAACATTGATACCTGGAGACCTGAAGTATCATCATATAAGCACATGGAAACCAAGTAGTAACTAGAACCTTGGCCCAAATCTGCCTCACCTTGTGTCCGCTGGTTCCAAAGCCTCAGCCAGTGGTCAGTTCCCTCTTCTCAAAAGTAAAATGGCATAGACTTCGTGTCTGACACAGTCCCCACATTGGTGCCCTTGCCTTTAACAAGACATCATAGCGGAACGGACTGGAGGAGCACTAAACCAGGCAAGCTACTCTCTACTCCCAGCAGAAACAATAAACCAGAATTAATATTACAGGCTAGCCCTCTTAAAGATTAGAAGATACCAAGGTGGGCCCATCACGCCTCTCTGGCCCCTGCAAAATCAGACAGGCATGGGAGGATGACAGTGGACTGCAGCAACTTTGCATTTATCAGCCGCGATTGCAGTTGCTCTGTCAAGTGTGGCATTTGATTTCCACAGCCGATTCTCAAGGACTTGAGCACAGGATTTGTGACCATTGATCTGGGAAGTGTGTCCTTTTCCACCTCTATCAGGAAAGAAGACCAAAACGAGTTGGCAGTCATACAGATGGTATTTCTAAACTTGCCCTAAGGATCCTTGGGGTAGACAGTCTGAAGACTCTTGAATGCCAGCTATTCTGCCAAACATCACACTGGTAGATTGGCATGATCTAATTGGGTCAGTGAGCAAGAAGTGGCTTGTCTGTGGGTAAGACATATGTCCTCCAAAGAGTAAGAGATAAAGATTCAGAAGCATCCACATTAGGGAAGGTTTTGAGGTTTCAGGGGGATAAGCATGGGGAAATCGCCTAATCACCTTTGTTGCTGACCACAACGCAGAAAGCATAACACCTCTTTGGGTTCTAGAAGTAGCTTACTTCACATCACAGATGCTTTTCTGATCCCTCTATCAAAGGACCTAAAAGGTTCTTGGTGCCGGGGATCAAGAAAAGAAAATCAGGAAAGAGCTCTGTAACAGATCCCAGCAGGAATGTGAACAGCCCTGCCACGTGGACCAGCAAACCCTATGATATTAGAGATGTCACAATTGGGGGGGGACACACCATGTGACACTCATAAAAGGCCTCAGTAGAAAAGTCTCATAATAGGCCCCTGGATTTCTAGAACAGGAGTTTGCCTTAAACTTACAGTAATTCTCCTGCCTCAGCTTTCTGAGAGTGCTGAGCTTACAGGCATGAGCCACCATGCTGGACTTTCCAGGCTGGCTTTATATAATAGCCATTGCTTCTTCACTTCAGTCAGTTTATGTCCCTTTCTTTTTAACTCTGTATGGTATTTGCCATAAGTATTTGTAAGTGTTTATCACCATTTAATTAGCTAGTCACTTTACACAGTTTGCTTTTTTCCCTTTCTCCATGGAAATACTAGCAGGCAAAATCTTCATGAATATTGTCCATTATTTCTATAAGATGAATTCCAAGTAGCACAATTTTTCACATAAAAGGTATGAATTTTACTTTGCCAGACTTTTGATATTGGATGCCTTTGATATGTGATGGCTTTTGATGTATGGCTATTTTTAAAGTATTTATATATTATATATACTGTTCAGATTTAGCTGTGTTCTTGTCAAACTGGCTGTCATGACCCCATATAAAAATCAGTACCCTGACCTGGTCCCCTTCAACATTTTATGTAAGAAACCAACTATATTCAGAATGTTAAAATTGATTTTTCTTTACTTCTGCCAAAAATTATGTAAGAGTTTCTAACTCTAATTCTAGCTCAACCTCATAGTAAGACACTATAAATTCCAACGCACATTTCAGCTCACCACATCATCTCCCAGGAGCTCTGTGGGCTGAAGATCTTTCTTCCCCTCCATATTTGTGCCTATTCTAGTTCTCTTCTTTCATGGATTTTTCTCCTTAAATGTAACTCCACACAGACTTTATCACATAGAGAGCCTGATCATATTTTACGAAACATGTAACCTGCGTAGAGATGCAAGAGTTTGCCTCTAGCTTGTACAATCTTCTTTAAGTTTTAACACTTGTGACTCTTCCTATAAAGAAATCCTCAGGGCTGGAGAGATGGCTCACTGGTTAAGTGCATGAGTTGCTCTTGCAGAGGACCTGGGTTCTTGATTCCCAGCATCCAGACAGTGGCTAACAACCATCCATAACTCAGGATCCAGAGGATACAACGCTCTCTTCCGACCTCCATGGGCATTACGTGACATGGGTGCACTTAACATATGTGCAGGCATACACACAAAATAAAAATAATAAATAAAATTTTTTTTTTGGTCTTTTTGAGACAGGGTCTCCCTGTAGCCCCAGCTGTCCTGGAACTCACTATGTAGACCAGGCTGGCCTTGAACTCACAGAGATCCACCTGCCTCTGCCTCCCAAGTGCTGGGATTAAAGGCATGTGCCACCATGCCCGGCTTGGCATCTTTTTTATGTTTTTTATATGTTTTCTAAACTTTGCATGAAACTCCTTACTTCTAATAGTTTTAATTAATGCAAATAAAAAATGTCCCTTGGGTTTATTCAAATAAGTTGATAATCAGATTTCCATCTTCTAGATTCTTGGTTTCAGAATGAAACTGTCTTCAAAGGGGTCCTATCTTCACAGATCCAAATCTGTGATTATTGTTTGTACGGTGCCCTCCCCCTCTTTCTGTTTTTGACCCTTCTGATCATTGTCCAATTTGAAACCGAAGCCTGGAGCTCAATGAATAGCAAAGTGACCAGAGAACTCAGGGCCGAGGCTAGGAGAAGAAGCTGGGACACTGGGATGAGATGGACCCTTGTGTTGACTGGCTGAAACAACTCACAGAGCTCCAGTAATAAGGGCCGTGCGTAAGCTGGGTGCACTGTACTTTCTTTTCTTTTCTTTTTTTAAATTTTAAAACATAGTTTCTTTATTATTTTTATTTTATGTGTATGAGTGTATTGCCTGCACGTATGTGAGTGCACCTGAGTCGTGCAATGCCATGGAGGTCAGAAGAGGGCTTTGGATTCCCCTGGAACTGGAGTTAAGGACGGTTTGTAGCTGCCATATAGGTGCTGGGAACCGAACCCAGGTCTTCTACAAGGGCAGTCAGTGCTCTTAACCACTGAGCCATCTCTCCAGCCCCTGTACTCTATTTTCTAGTTAGCTATTTCCTTCTGTGAGGCATCATGCTTCAGGACAAACTTCCCAGAGTATCGCTATTTCGGCAGGCTTGCTGGTTCTGCTGGATTTTCTTGGTAGTGGTTCCATTGTTAATTGCTTCTGCTGTCAGTTACTGTTAACCAATTTTACCTCCAATGTGTATTTTTGGGAAAAAAAAAAAAAAAAAAAAAAAAAAATCAGGACTGCTTCAGCTTCTTATGTCAGAAACAATTCACTAAATTCAGCCCAAAGTCAGGATGATCCTTCAGAAGTCTGTCTCCACTTCGTGTGTGTGTGTGTGTGTGTGTGTGTGTGTGTGTGTGTGTGTGTGCGTGTGTGTGTGTGTGTGTGTAGGCCTGGGTCTTCAATCATTCTCCACCTTATTCTTTGAGGCAGGGTTTGTTACTGACGCCAGAGATCTTCGACTGGACTGGTCTAGCTAGTCCTTCCTCTGCCTCCCCATTGCTGAGGTTATAAGCACTTGCCACCACACCTGAATTTTTCATGAGTCCTCATGCTTATGTGGTGAGCACTTTAATGTTAAGACTTCTCCCTAGCCCATTTTCCACATTTTGAAGGGACTTTCAAAGACTATATGAACACTTAATATCACATTTTACTGCAGCATTACTACAGTCAACATTATGATTACCTAAACAAACAGCCTTTCTTTTTGTCTTTTTTGAGACAGAGTCTCCCTGTAGCCCCAGCTGTCCTGGAACTTGCTATGTAGACCAGGCTGGCCTCATCCACCTCCCTTTGTCCTCCACATGTGGGATTAAAGGTGTGTACCACCACACCACGCCTGGCTAAATAGCCTAATTCTTGTTTTGTTTTTAAGAGCCCAGCCTGAACTCGGAGGACACTCATTCCCCTAGGTATCTCTTAAAACCATCTGTCTCCTGGAACTATGAGGATGGAACTCTCTTGTTGGAACTCTATCCCTGGAACTGTATTCTGAGTCTGCTCTTACCCATAATTTTTTTCATAATGGATTCTCCAGCTTCAATTGGGCAAGTACAAGCTTGACTCCACCCAAATCTTAATAGACCATCTGGCCTTTTCATTCCAAATTCTAGAGTATCTCATTCACCCACGGTCATGTGTCCTTTCCTACCCCCTCTGGGTACAATGGAGATGGGTGTGCTTGCTTTCAACGTTTTGACATGTTAATTCTCAAGTATTCCCTCATTCATTCATTCATTCATTCATTCTTATCTTTTTGGGTGGAGTACCAAACTGAGGTTATCAAGGAAACAACACAAGACAGAGAATAGGTTTTGGTGGGGTTAATTAAAAGTCATTAGTGTAGATTATGTTCATTTATAAAAGTCATCCTCATATTTTGCCGTCTTTTCTCCTTTTTTGTCTTCTGTCTCTTAAGTTTCTGCTGACAAGGACACCCAAATACAGCTTAAATATGAGGACATGGGAAACTTTGTTCTGGACTTTAAAGGACCAAGTTTAAAGTTTAAACAACAGCTATCACATTGACCTTAGTGTTTTGTTATAAAGTCTATATCAGATTAAAGAATTCCCTCTTGCTGTTTCATCATAGATAAATATAAACTTTATGAAACATGTTTACATTGATAGATTTTAACTTTATTTTTACTTTTCTAAAATGTCTTTTGGATTATTAACTGCTGTAGCCCTTGCTTACATGAAACACACTCTGGTTTGTTTTTTAATATGCCATTGTATTTACATGTATTACCTGTATTGCATGTATTTCCTAAGATCCTGTGTCACATGAGATTCTTATACCTATATTCATACATGAAGTAGGACTAGGTTCTCCTGTGCTACCCGTTCTTGTTTCAGAATCAGTGTTTTGCAGCCTGATAAGATGAGCTGGGACGCTTTCCCCCTTCTCTGTGTTCTTGGACTTGAAAGTTCCGCAGCGTACCTCCGGCAGGCCTAGCCTGCTTTTCTTTCCCATATTCTCTAATTCGCTCTTCTGACCTAGTTTCATTTCCGGTTCACAGTCTGTTCCTCTTTGGGGTCCTGTGTTGCAGATGTACAGCAGGGAGTAAACAGCTATACTATTTGACTCAAATGTTCAATAAATGGAAACTCATTTTTCAGAGCAGAATCAGATTTCATCAGGATCCTTCATTGTCAATGATAGGTAGGGAAGCACAATATAAAGGTGTGTGGTAATACCAAAACTTAGAGACTATAAACAGTGTCTTGGGGGCAGAGACTTGTCTTTGGTAGGTAAAGGTGTGTGTCACCAAGCCTGACTGCCTGAGTTCAATCACCAGAATCCACATGATGGAAGAAGAGAACTGACCTGATCCCTGAAAATTTTCCTTTGACCTCCACATGGACAGTGTGATGTGTGTGCCTATCTACATACACATAAATTAAATAAATAAATAAATAAATAAATAAATAAATATGTACTAAAATTTTGAAGTATCAGAAGGTTAAGGCAGGAGGATTACCACGAGTTACAGACAAGACAGGGCTACATAGTGAGTTTCAGGCCAGCTTTAGATATAGTATAAAACCCTGTCCCAGTGGGCTGGAGAGATCACTCAGAGGTTAAGAGCACTGGCTGTTCTTGCACAGGACCCAGGTTCGAGTCCCAGCACCTACATGGTGGCTAACAACCATCTATAATTCTAGTTCCAGGGGATCTGACCCCCTCTTCTGACCTCCTCAGGCATTGCACAACACAGGTGCACTTACATACATGCAGACAATACACTCATACACATAAAATAAAAATAATAAATAAAATATTAAAAGAACCCTGTCTCAAAAAACAAAAACCCTAAAGCAAAAATGTCTTAGTAGCTTATAGTTTAATACAATCTCATTTTGAATAAATATTCTCCTGTCCTTCAGTTCTAAAATGACTTCTTCAGGCTTAAGGGAAATGAACTTGTATCCATGGTGACGAGAGAAAGGGAAGTTGGCTATCTGTGTGGGCAGCTGCTTGACAGCAGAATAGATCAGCGAACCAGAGGGCAGCCCCAGCACTGAACTTGAACCATCCTGTCATCACAGCAAGGACCTGCAGCACTACTAGAGGCCTCTTAAGGAGCAAACATAGGCTCTCAGAAAACTGAGGGGAGACAAATGGCCACTAAACTTGATAGAATATTACCCCAAAGAAAACAAAGTAAACCAACCCTAATGAAGTGTTATTTTCAATACCAAGAGACACCATGCATATTTTACTTAGAAAGTACAAGTGGGAGCTGGAGAGATGGCTCAGCAGTTAAAAGCACTGGCTGCTCTTGCAGAGGACCTGGGTTCTTTTCCCAGCGCCCATATAGCAGTTAACAACTGTCTGAAACTCGAGTTCCAGGGGGCCTCGTGCCCTCTTCTGGCCTCCACCAGCACTGCATGACAGGGGCACATTTACATACAACCAGGCAAAACAGTCATACACATAAAACAAAAGTAAATAAAAATAACAAAGAAGGTACAAGCTTTCCTTACTTCGGTGACCTGTGGTCTGGGAGTAAGGTCAGCTACAGAAACAAAAATGCTCCAATTTTATATCTCTACATATAGTGGTTGCGAATCTGGCCCCACTACCTTTGGGCTAACAGCATTTGGCCTCCTCACCTTGAAATCTCAATCATTAGAGCTGCTGTTTCAGTCAGCCACCCACCACATAATGAAATACCTCAGAGACCTAACTTATTGGTTACCATTTTTGAGGTGTTTGTTCATGATTGATTGCTCCCTCTATGGTGAGGCAGCACAGTATGGTGAGAGCCTGTGGCAGAGGAAACTGGTTGCCTCATGGTTAGGAAAGGGGAGAGGAAGAGGCCAGAGTCTCACATTTGCCTTTAGGACAACCTCCAAGTGTACTGACGCCATCCACTAGCTCCCTTCTTCTGAAGGGCCACAGCTCTTCCCAATGCACCACCTTAGAGACCAAGCCTTCAAACCTCGGACTTTTGGGAGAGCATTTAACACCCAGGCCATAGTGCCTGGCCTCCCCCAACCCTGCTGTCCCTGGTTCTGGCCCAGGAGGTATGACATGGGTACCAGCAGTGGCTATGGTGCTAGTAACTGTGTCTGAATTTTCTAATTCATTAACAGGAAGTCTATAGTCAATGAAAGTCTTTCCAGCTTTATGGATGCTTTTTCACTCTTGCCCCCATCCCAGACTTCCTCTTCTTCTCACTGGGTTCATTTCAACCGAGGTGGTGATGGGATTCTCCTAATCAATCGTTCCATAAATGCTCTGTTGATTTGATTCAGGAACAGCCGTGCTGTGACTGCAGGGTGACAGCGGGCCTAGAGTCCAGTGCAATTTCACAACTGCTTTCTAGGACCTAGCTCCTCACCCGCCAGCTGCTTTCCAGGACCTAGCTCCTCACCCGCCAGCTCTTCCCCACTTCTTTCTCGAGCATGTAGTTCATGATGAAAAGTCCTAGGTGCGTCTCACAGCTTTCAGGTTATGCGGTACAGCCTAGTGACTCTAAGTGCAGGTTTTAGACACAGAAACACGCAAACAAGCCTGGCTGGTTGAGGAAGGTGCACTTTCTTGGCAACACTGTTTCCCCAACAAAACATAAATTGGAACAAATGAACGTACAGTACCATTGATGCCAGAGTGAATTCTTTCTTTCTTTTTCTTTTCTTTCTTGTTTTCTTTCTTGGTGCCTGGTAGGGTTGTTTCCCATCTTTGAAAGCCTGAGCCCTAATGAGCTCCAGGGGGACGAAAGTCTGTCAATCACAGAGCACTTTTCAAGTAGCGTCATCTCGGCCTGATCAGAGAACCACAAGGCATAAAATAATTAGAAAGCCCAAAGTAACTGCTCTGTTTTACAAAAGCAAAATCCGTTTGTGGATCATTTACATAAACGTGTCACTTCCCATTACAGTTCTAATGTGGGCTGGGTAAAAATCGCAGGCTGGCGGAGGGGAGGGCACTATAAGCTGGGGTTCCACACTGGAAATCCGAGGTGCGCATGTTCTGTGCCTTTCCCTGCCCCCACCTTCCTGGACTCCTGAATTAATGCAAAGTATCTTTTCTTTTCCATTAAATAAAAAAACTATTCGTGCTGCTATGGCAGCGGACCCTGAGCTAAGAGAAGAAAAAAAAAGCTTATGCATCAAGCTATTGTTAGAGGGGAATTCACTTGAGGAGCATTTCAAAGCTGATCTGACTGGAGAAAGAATCGTGTTAAATATTTACTATGAAATATTTATAAGAGCACAAAAGCAATTGACAAAGTTGCCTGGGAAAATAAGTGTTTCTCCTAATTTGGACATTTTATATTGGGGCTTTAAATGCTTGGGGGAGAACTTAAGTGCAAATACATGGGTGATACACATTCACAAATGGGTGTGTGCACACACACTCACACATATGGTTGAATGGGTTGATGGGATTTAGGCCAATCTGCATCTGAATGCTGTTTCCCAAATACAGCAGCAATAAGAGGTTGCTGAGGACTGTCTTCATAATTGCGTTTGAAGAAGGATTGTACCAATGCCAACAGCAAGACACCCTGGACGAGCCCAGGAGACACTGCACCAAGCAGGCAGCCATTTTACAGGGTACTAGCCTCACACCTACATGTAGAAAAGGGACTCCTCTGAATCCCTTATTCCACCAGCATAAGAGTAGCCGCATTCAAATGTATGCATTGGAGAGGAGAAAGATGACTTGTGTGGAGCCAGAATAAATGTTATCAGAGTATAGTGTTTCCATCTCTGTTGCTTGTGGATAGTGTATGGATGATTTTATATATATATATATATAAAATCATCTGAACCCTGTCCACTTGAACATACAAGTGTATTATGAAATGTGGGAAATAATAATTTGTTGACTTACATGGTTAAAAGAAGCTCTGTATCAGCTTTGTGCAATTTCAGTATCTGGACTTCTTCTTTCTATTGGGAGGAGAGAAATGAAAATAGTATTTTAATGAAATGTCTCCGGCAAACTCATCACAAATAAATTTAACCCAATATTTGCCACATGAACACTGTCATCATTTTATGATGTATGTCTTAGTACTTCAAAGCTAGTGTTCTCTAGTCTGACTAGCCAGGAAATGTATAACCTCCTACTGATGTTTATTTGAACCTAGACAGTCTAGCAAGAATTCTCTTGTAGATCAGTTTTATTCAACCAGTTTATTCATCAATAAACACATCGTAAGATCCTGGTTAAAAGAGTGAGTGAACCTGGTGCCGTTGTCTCTGTAGTATTTGACTTTGCCTGAGAGGGCCAAGAGGGCCCATTGGTGAGACAGCTGAGGGGAGATGCCAGGGCGTGACAGGGGTCTGAATCCTGGCTAGGCTGTTTCTTATCTAAGAGATCACCAAGTGGGAACGTATTGTGGATGGATTTGAATCAGCTTTTTTATCCATCCCCCCTCCCTCACATACAACAAAAGTCTAAATCCCATTTCGAGTCAGCTCGCCCCATTTCCCTGCATGGGCCAGGCAGATTGGAAACATGTTTGTCATTCAGCTTTTCTCCAGGCACTGGAGACACTGGGGTAGGGGGATTTCTGCCTTTCATCTAAGGAGCCTGCCTCTACAAACAGCCGCGCAGAGGCCTCTGGGCGCGCTTCAGAGCTGGGCTGCCTGCATCTCTGCAGACAGATATAAAAATATTGTTAACCACGAGCCAAAGCAGGGGGTTTAACAGGGATTTGAATCTAAAATGTGATACTCCACATAGACTAACTTGATTTGGTCCAACAGAGCCGAACCCCTTATTCTGTCCTAACAAAGTATGGCACATAATGGAGGCTATTTGGATGGGATTTACAATGTCTCTGTTTCGGGCCTGCTACTGAAGAGATCTAAACTGTGAATGAATGTCACCACCTTCTGGGCTGACCTGACTCAAGAGTCAAGGTCTCATTGGCAGGACAGATTTTGAGTTCATCAGGGTGCTGTCCTGAACATGCAGTGCAGCTGAACTGGGCAGGCATGAAGCAGTGTGTGTTCTCTGTGGAGCCGCAGCCAGGCTCAGAGAGTGAGTCTACATATTTTATAGTGATAACCTTTTGAACTTAAATATTCTGAAACAGCTATTTGTTAAGGCAATGAGCATCAATCATGAGACAGTCATATAGAATAGAGGTAGGGTCCGAGAGAAATTGGTTTGATTCTTGGCATTTCCAACTCACCAAGGGACCTTGGCCAACTTGCTCTCAAAAACCTAATTTTCCTTATTTATAAAATGGGGGCTATAATAATAGTTTCTCCCTAGAACTGTTTCAAATACAGAAGTTAGTGCACTTTAGCTCTTCAATGTAGCCTATTGTAACTGCTTGGTACAGAGCATTGTTGCCGGCTAGATGCGGTTCCACTGTAAGAAGAGTTGGAACTCTGCCTTGACCTCATGCTGGCTTATTCATAACTGTACCAAATGGAAAAGCAATGGCCAGCATCTCCTGGGGTAAACATAAACGAAGCACTGACATATGGGCATATTCACCCACCAAGGAATCATTTGAGATCCAGGCCTTGTGGCATAGCTACTCAGCTACTCAAGAGGCTGAGGCAGGAGAATTATGAGTTCAAGGCCTGCCTGGGCTACAGAGTGAGTTCAAGACTAGCCTGAGGAACTTAGAGAGACCCTGTATGATAATACATTTTCAAAAAAGGTTTGGGCTATTACTCAATAGCACAACATTTGCCTGGCATGCTTGAGGCCCTTGGTTTGATTCTTAATACTGCAAAAGAAAAAAAAAAAGAATATTTAGGAAAGTCCTATATTTTAGATATTAAGCAAAGTCCAGAAAACAATATGAGTTTCACAAATGCTCCAGAGAGCTTTGACAGATTATCTTCTCCTGGGTTTATTCAGATCTTTTTGTAAAAACTAGGCCATTAGAGACTTGTTTGAGTGATGGGTATCTCTTCTGGAGCTCCTTACCTCCCAGCTATTCTTAGAGATGATCACTGTCCTAGACTGCAGCTTTAATCAGCCCCAGACATGCTTTTTAAATTATATATTGCTACAGCAAACTATCCATAGCCATACACCAAACAGCTTTGCTCTATATCTTTTAGCTTTTATATAAACAGTAGTATACTGAACACGTAAGGCTGCCACTAACATTGTTGACATTTATTCATATTTATACATTTCATTAATACTTAGATTTTTGCTACAATACAGATAGATGTCTGTTGTATGAACCTATTCTTCTGTTCTTTTGTTGATAAGCATGTAGACTATTTCCAATTGCTCCTACTTAAAAAAGGACTGCAATAAATGCACCTGTGTGTATTCCTTAAATATTAGCGCTTGTTTATATATATATATATATATATTTGCTAGATCTTTAAGGATGTCCATCTTTATTAGATATTGTCAAAGTTAATTTGTTATGTGAGGATTCTGGGTGACCAACGGTACATTTGTATGAAAGAATGTTCCTTACCCCAACTCTTCGTGTTTCAAGGAGTGGATTTAGGGGCTACTGCTACTATTTTCTTATCAGCAGCTATTGAGTGTGGGGTACTCTCCTCATGTTAATTACCCCTTCTAGACCCTTCTGGGGTCTTGTATACCCTACTGTAGATAACAAAATGTGCCTGGAGAAAACCAGATGCTCAAGTTAGGTCAAATGTTAGGCAATGAATGGTTTCTTGTAGTTCTTAAATATCATTCTTCCTGAAGAGCCCCACAGAAAAGAACACTCCAAAAAATTTGAGCAGCCAAGATGAAAACTGCTGATTAAAGAATTTCAGGTCTCTAGTTGACCCTCTTTTACAACAGGGCACAAATACAGAAGGGAAGGGGTTAGAGGGAAATGGATGGATGACAAGAATAAGAAACACTGCTTTCCAGGCAATCAGAGCAGAGCTTGTCATTGTACTGCAGACGGCTCAATGGTAGGCTTTAAGAGATGTTTGAAACTGTATTAATAAAATATTAGCCCAGAAGTGCTGTTTTATAATATGCTAACCAGGAAGCAAATAATTTTATTTTAATCCTATGTAAAGTTAATCACAGCCATAGAAATTAACAGCTAAGAAGAGATGTGGATCAACTGTGATGTGATATATCCCCCTGTATATACATACATGTATGTGTGCCACATGCATACAACCTTGAAGACAAAATTATTTTTGGGTTGCTTGCTATTTTAAATCAAGAATGTCATTACTTACCTTCATTATTTTGTATAATTTCAAGTGGACTGCACTAGGAAATGGCTTACAGTTAATTTGAAGTCAACTAGTGACTAAACTGAAGTTAGAAAGGGCAATTATTGGCTTTCGTTTGGCTTTCAGACTTTATCTATTTGACCTTGTATCTTTTAGAGTCTGGCTGGATGGTTTTCTGGGTCAGATGAGAGGTTTTGAGCCCACAGGCCATAGAGCTCTGCAATAGGTTAGCTTTGCTGTATAAATGAACCAGCATCGGGATGATAATCAAGGCATTCCCACCCAAAGCTGAAGGCGAACCTTCAGGTTTTCTCAGACAGACCTTGACTCAGAAAGAAAGTCTCATTTCTTTCTTTCCCTGTCACAAAAAAATCTCTTAGTTTAAGCAGGTTTCTTAGGAAACAGTGAGAATTTGGACACATACTGTGCGTGCAAAGTTCCTTGTTAACCCCTCTATAGCCTTCCCACATGAATAACTGATGCATAGTAATTAGCCACTAGCTAAGATCCTGAGTAATATCTTTTTCAACCTTATACTATCTTATGATTCAGGTACTGTTCTTGTATACATGACCAAAGAATCTAATGACGCACCCAGACTAGAAGTCTGATAGACACATTCCCTTGCATATCATTTTCCAGGGAGTTGGGATAGTGGGTTGGTTCCTCAACATGCCAACATGGCACTGTTTCCATTTTTAGGCAGGAAAAGAGGAGAAGGAGTGTTCCTCTAGTGTCCCCACGTCCTGATCTAGAAGTGTTGCACCTGCTTACAAGAGAGAGAAGGAAACCCACTCTACCAGAACAGCCTCTGTAACCCTGTAGAAAAGGGGGCAGAAGGATTTCAACATCGTTACTGGTACTTTATTTATAGATGTTCAGTTTTCAGTGAAATCATAAAATCTCTGGGCAACTTACAGTTTCAACCAGTTATCATCTGTATTTTAGGAATAAAAATTATATTTAATAGAGGCAATGAGATTCAAACTCAAGAAACTGATGCTAAAAGTTGAGCACTTAAATACCATCTATCACCAAGTATGGTGGCTCATGCCCAAAATAATCAAAACAAAACAAAATAAAAACCATTCCTATCCTAGCTCTCTGAAGAATTGATTCATTGGCTAGTCACTTCTCTCTAAATGGGTATCTGCTATGAGAGTCTACCTAATTCTGTTAGTAAGAATGGGGTAATAGGCATCTCCCATTACGGGAACAGCAGAGATGAGTCCCAGAGTTCCACATTATCTGAGTTCAGGAGGCTACAAGCCACAGGGATTATCACGTCCTTGGAAGTGTGGTTTCTGTGGTACAGGTAAAAACCTCATGCTTTCCATGGTTAGAGATGTAAGTGACGAAGTCGTTTAAGTCATCTCTAATTAGGTGCTTTGGTTTAACACACCCAGTCAAGAATATTTTGAGATGAAGCTTTAAAAGAAAAGCTACCTAATCTTCAAGGATAACTCGCCATTAATGCTAGCTGAAAGGTGTTCAGACCTGTGGCACCTTGCCCATCATCTCAACTGTGTAGCCCACAAAAATAGCATGCAAGTAGCGATTCTACTTCTGTTTTGATTCAGAGATTTGGTGCTGAGGAGCAGTTTCAGTGTTATAGACAAAGGAGGAAAAATTTACGCAAAAGGTCAATGTTAATTTTATTTAATTAATTGAAAGCTATTAATTAATTTGGGAGCTTCAGGAGTAAGTGCTAATTTGTATACTCAATATATGAGTGAGTAAATTCATTGTCTTCATTAATTCAACAGGAGACCACTCTTCTCAAAACAGCATCGCTGTTAGAACCTGATTTTTCTCACAGAGAACACTTATGTAAGATATTAGTCTCACTAACCTCTTTCATCTACAAAATGGGAACATAAACGTTTTTAATGGTATAGTTCGTTGTGGGGGTTGAGTGAAATAATTCACAGAGCAGCATTAGCCTTGTACAAGGTAAGTAGTGAGCAGAGATTCAGGATCGCAATTGCATAGCTCATCGTAGCTGCTGTGGATAATGAGGTCTGGAAGATAGTGATAGCACATCCTTGTGAACAATGATGGGTCCTTGTCAGATGCTTCCAGTGTTAATTCAGAACTCCATGAGAGTCAGCTCTCAAAATCCTGTGGTGACGATTCAGTTAAAGACCTTTTGAACCTTCCTTAGGCACGAGGAACCTTTGCCTCTCCATAGTCCCTTTGCTCTGCTCACATGCCTATCTATAGCACGTTGTGCCAGTCTAGGCCATTTGCAAACTTCATTGGTGGCCAGGTACATGGGGAACCCTTCAGATCAGGGACTTACTTCCTGGCCGCTGGCATGGTGCCTGCTTTACAAGAGGGTCTCAACATTTTCTTTCAGAAGTGGCTGGAGCTTAGCAGAGGTCACTGGCACATTAGCAATCTGGAAATACACTATGCTGTATTTTTCTGGTTGCTGGTAATCAAGACATTTTCTACTCAATTTCTTCATCTGAAGAATATACTTTCAGTGTGCTTTGCTTGCAGAGACGCTGTGATAATTAGTGAGACTCCTTGGGAAGGAGCGATATGCTCTGTCCCTTTGAAGTTTAGTTTTACAAGAAGATCTTTATATACAAGGCTATAAAAATTCTGTTCTCCTTCCTGCCCTTTTCTTCCTCTGATCCAAAGGTCCAGGAGAGATTATCCGCCTATGAAGCTCCCATTTCCTAAATGCCAGTCCCCCCTAGAGGATGACCTGCAGTGCACTCATGCTGGTCTGCCCAAACCCCTAGGACTTCTTTTCACAAATCAATTTGTGAACCTTCAGTCTGGAAGCCTGGAGAGCTGTCAGCAGACAGATGAGGAAGAGCAGTGGCTATTCACAGAGGCACTTTAGCTTCTGTGTTCTTTGCAAGGCTTTCCACTTCACTGGAGAATCACTGGTGAGGCTCTGTGGGAGCGGTGGGGTGAGCTAGGCATTCACCTTTTGTAATGGCCTAATCTAATGTACAAACAGGTAGGTCACACATCACAACAGAGTGATAGCAAACAGAAACGGAAATGTATGGCTATATATGGGTCAAGAGATAGCTCAGGTATAAGATGTGTTATGAGCAGAGAAGATAGGGGCCATGCCAGACAAGGGAACAACATGGACCCACGTGTAACAGATGATGATGATGCACTAGCTTATCAACTCCCTAAGGCACCATTTCTTCATGTAAAATATGAACAGTAATGATATCAGGATCCAGATGTGGTGGCTCACGCCACACTTGGGAGGCGAGGCAAAAGGATTGCCATGTGTTTGAGGCCAGCCTCGTCATAGAGTGAGTTCCAGATAAGCCTGGGTAACAGAATAAGACCTTGTCTCAAAAACAAAACAAAGCAAAACAAACAGATCCCCCAAACAGACACTGGGGTTAATGCACTAAACTATTTTATGAATTATGAAATGCTCTGGAAGCATCCGTTGTCACTAGTATCGTGCAATCACCTCTCTTGAGCTAAGCAGTGAAGGCATGGTCTGGAAGGAAGAGTTGGCATCACTGTCACCAGCATTTCCTTCTTACCTTGTCTTTGTTTTAAAGAGCCCCCCACAAGGTGAGAGAAGGTGCCGTAGCGGAAAACAGTTAAAAGGCAAGGGAGGCCTAAGAACAGCCTGTCATGTTGGCAGTAGGGTAGTTTACTGTGAAATCCTGTTGGATATGCAGGAGAAAGAATGCATCAGGTTTAGGTCACTTCTAGTGTCCATCACACAGTTTGGAGAGAAGCAAGACCTTTTAGTGCACTTGAGCTGAACTTTCATAAACTAAGTTGACTCTGAAATGATAAATTCAGGAATGTTGTTTATTCCCAATCAATTTGTCCTTAATGTACCACTAATTCCAGCCCCTGGATCTTCCAGCCCCTTTTGACTTCACTTCATTATGTAGCGATCATTTTCTGCTCAATGCCACTACTACTTTGCTTGTCTTTAAAAAAAAAAAATCACCTTTTCAGGGTCTGGAGAGATGGCTCAGCGATTAAGAGCACTGGCTGCTCTTGCAGAAGACCCAGGTTCTAATCCCAGCACCCACATGGCAGCTAACAACCATCTGTAACTCCAGTTCCAGGAGATCTGACAACCTCTTCTGTCCCCCGTGGGCATTGCAAGACACGGGTACACTTACATACATGCAGGCAATACATGTATACACATAAAGTAAAAATAATAAATAATAAATAATTTTTTTAAATCGCCTTTTCAGCATGCAGCCAGATTCTGTCCATGCCGAAACTCAGATTTATTTTTAGTATTACAAGAGAAAATTCTGCAACTATGAGATCATTATTGCTGCAAGCTTTGGGGTTTCCAACTTCAGCTGCCACCGGTACTCCCCAACAGTGGGACAATATTTTAAAATATTGATGTGCTTTCTTCCTTCTTAGCTGTTGCTGTTGCTGCCTGCTGAAGCCGAAAGCACCCCTTGCTTCAGGGGAAGGCGGTAGTTACAACCAAGAACAAAGGAGTCAGTGTTGAGCATGGACTTCTGAAACAGGCTCTTGAAACTCATTTCAGGGAAAACAGATGTGAAAGCCAAGATTTTAATTTGTAAGACCCGGCTTTGTTGAGAGAAGAGAAGATCTTCAGGTTCTAAGGAAACAAAATAGAGAACTGGAACCCACTTTATGGAGCATGGAGGACTAATGGTATGTGGTGGTTTCCAGTTAATCCAGAGGACAAAGAGCAAACACTTCCTGGGCTTGGGGAGGGGATAACTGGAGGTTGTGGTAGAGGAACACCAACTAACTGAGACGAGACTGAGTATGGGTTGGAATCCAGGTAGGAGTGGAGGGAGGCTGACACAGGGAGCAAAGATCTCTCCTGAGTTGAACTGGAAATCCTGGGATTTTACTGGGTCTCTAGAAGAGAGGACTGACCGTACCTTGTATCTGGTTCATAGAGTGACTGTAATCAAGGAAAAGTGTCATGCTCAGGATGAGCAAATCCTGCCTTAGGTTAAGTCTTCCCTCCCTTCCTCCACATGGCATGGAAGATAGCCAGATG
Source organism: Nannospalax galili (assembly GCF_000622305.1). Taxonomy (NCBI): domain Eukaryota; kingdom Metazoa; phylum Chordata; class Mammalia; order Rodentia; family Spalacidae; genus Nannospalax; species Nannospalax galili. The sequence goes on along the minus strand of NW_008330297.1, from coordinate 1,867,596 downwards.
TTCCTAGGACCATTTGGAAGGTGAAGTGCAGAGGGATCCTGGGGCTGGGAAACGAAGGGCGCTCTTCTCTTAACTCTCCATGTCCCCTGGGAGGGGGTGTGCCCTCTTTCTGTTCCTACAAAGACGATGCTTTCTTCTGGCTTTACACTCAGCTCATGCCTTCATCATATCATTTTCAAATGTGTATCTCCAAGTCTTAAAGAACAGACTCTTCACAGTTTTATTCCTGATGATGGCCTGGGCCATCAGACAGAATATTAAGTTTCATATTTTAGATAGTAACTAGTGTATCTTTCATTTGGCAGAAGAAAAAGGAATAAATGATGTGCTGTTTTGAAGTCAAAGGTTAATTTAAGGCTTCTGCCCTGTACCAGGCTTTGAAGCCCCTCTTCAACATCCATAAGTTCGTTTAGAAATCCTTACAGATTTTGTCCCCAAATCACATTGTCAGATACTGTCACCGCAGGGTCCCCACTGCACTCTTCTGCTGTTCTGCTCAAAATTGTCACAGTTACAGAAACCACTTTGAAAAGTGATGTGCTGTCATTGCTCATGTTATGATCCATTGTACCTGTGTCTGGAGCGTGTTCTGTCTTCAGGACCTCAGAGTCCTGCTATCATCCACAGAGGCAGCCAGAAGAGTTTTCTCCATAACTCTGAGCCACACTTTCCTACGGATTCCTAGTTCTCTGGTCTCATCATTTTGAGGCTTCTTATTATCCCTTTCCACAGAAAAAGGCTTCCTAGGAAAGATTTGGAAATGAATACTACACCATCCCCTTCAGGCTCCATCTGGTAATCCCTCACCAAAACTCTTCTCTCCTTTTCCAGTTACCAAATAACAGCAATCATGAAACACCAATAAATATTAACAGGAGCAAACAGACAAGTTTAATGGGCTGCAGGTTGTCCCTCACAGACCAGCTCTTCCTCCCTGCAAATACTTGTTTCAAAATACTTTGTGTGTGATGTGTAGAATTAGGACTGGCTGGGAAGGGAGTTTGTTCCTTCCCAGGGAACGTAGGGAACAGGGGGAGCTAAAAGAATGAAGGAAATCATAGTTTAGACGATTGCATCTATACAAGAACACATATAAGAAAGATTCCTGGCTGTCTGCCCAACTGCAGAATGTCCTGTGGCATCCCACACCTGTTCTATCTCCCTGGGGATATTTACCACTGACTTCACCATTTCTTCCCCTGTTGTAGTTGACTATGTCCCTCAAATGTAAGCATCCTGTCTGTCTTCTGGATGGAGACTTCATTGTGTGTGTGCGCATGACTTTTCCTCTGTGTCTGCTGGATGGAGACTTCACTTTTTATTTGCGTATCTTTTCCTTCCTTCTGTTCAACAACTGGGGCCAAACTCTGAGAACCCAAACCCAGACCCAACTTTAATAAGTCTCAAGTCACCTTTGCTGGGAGCCAGTAAATCCTAGTTTTATCCTGGAGATTAGGACAGTTCTTTTGGATTAGAATTTTCAATTTGGTGTTTAAGTAACATGGCATTCTGGGGAAGGCCGGTGACATAGCTCTGAACTGTATACTTTGGAGTGGCTAAAATTATATATATGCAAATTTTATTTATGTACATAAAGTTTTATATATACACAATGGCACATGATTGAAATGGGCTAAATTTTTCAATTTAGAAAGTTTAAAACGAAACTCATATCCAGGCACTGTGACACATGAATAATATCAGCACTTGGGAGGTTGAGGAAAGAAGATAGCAAATTTGAGATCAGCCTGAATTACACAGTGATATCTTGTCTCAAAAAACAAAGGAAAACAAAGATAATTGTGAATATTTACATGTGTTTAGAGAATTTTTTTCTTAGGAAAGAGAAATAGAAAATAGACATTTTTAAATCTTTGCAAAGTTTTTTAAAGTTTAAAAAGTTCATATCAAGTATTTTTGCAGTGTATTCTTGAATATGTATAAAGAATTTCTATTTTTATCATTATTAACTTGAGAATTTCTTCCCCTGACAGAGGTCTGTTGCCTTTCAAAAGGGAAAAAGTTATAGAAATAAAACAAGGCTTTGTGTATCATTCACAAAGGCTGATTTGTTTTTGAAAGAATTTTAAGGAAGTATCTTAAAACTGTTGTTTTATATACTATTTAGGCAATTTTTCTATCACCGAGATCCTGCTTTTAGCAAATAAAGTATAATCTTTAGTAACATTAATGAATCTCTGAGAAGACTTTCAGATCATCTAGAAAAAAACACAGGGTTCACATGATTGCAGCTTATTCAAAGGACTTGTTGCCAGTGGGCCAAAGACAAATTCTTCATTTACCACAAACCCCAAAATGTGGGAAGAAGATAGCTGAGTCAACAGGAAACAAAGGAGACAACGCTTGAATTCTGTGGAGAGAATTAAAATGCTGCTGTCCCCACATACAGACTTACACAAGCCTGTGCCCTCAGGAGCAAGAAAGTGCTGCTTCTGCCTCACTTGGGAAAGCACAAAGACACAATGAGGCTCACTAGTAAAGAAGCTTGTGTTCAAAAACACTGCTTGATGTACAGTTTAGGGTTTTTAAGAGAAAGAATTCTAGTTGAATAAATAACAGTCTTGCCCACTAACTAAATAAATAGCATTGTGATAAAGTTGTATCCATAAGCCCCAGAAGCTCAGTTTGTTCCCATGTGTCAGGGTAGGGCTACAGAATTATTATTCTTACAGATTCAGACACGAAACTACAGAGCTTAAATATCACCCAAGGTCAGGGAAGCTAGATTCTGCCATGGCAAAGAAGAGCTGTTACAGCCTGAACTCTGCACACATGCCTGTCCTGTTCCAGGAGACTTTCCTGGGGCAACTGCCCGAGTTAAGTTCCATCCCTGTTCTGTGAAGGCACTTTTCTGAATCACATTCTTCTTTTGTTGAGATCTGCTTGCTTGCATTTCAGAGATGATAGAGACTGCCACCTCCCCACCATGCCTCACTGGGTATCTTGCTTTGTTCTATGTTGTTGTTTTGGTTGGTGGTCGTGGTTGTGGTGGTGATGATGTATGTATATGGTGCATGCACTTGAGCGTGTGGGTATGCATACACTGGCACCAGAGTAGGACTTTGTTTAGCTCCCTCTATCATTCTGCCTTATTGCCTTGAGACAGGGTCTTTCACCAAACTCTGTTTAGGCTAGACTGGCTGCCGGCCCTCTCAGGATCCGTTTCTCTCCACCACATGATATGGGATTGCAGGTACCCACAGCTATGTCTGGCTTTTTATATGGCTGCTGGGGAATCACACTCTTGCTTGCAGAGCAAGTTCTGATTCACTGAGCCATCTCATTAGCACCTGGACATCTCATATTCTTTATTTAGTTCCTTAGCTTTAATTTTAAATTACCACAATCTTTCAATAACAGCACACACACAATAAGACCTCATTATGGAAGCAGTCCACAGTGTCTTCCGGGAGCATAGTGATTTTAGGGAAGGAAGAAATAAAAGGCTGAAATCCATGAGTTATTACGGTAATGTTCTCAGTTGTGAGATGTGGACAAAGAGGAAGCTCTTACCAGATAACTCTTTAACAAACATACTTTGAAAGAAAAGAGCTTTATGCTGTGGTAATCTCGCCTCTGGATTGCATTTAAGCTAATTAATAAAATGAAGAATCAGTTTAGGGCATTTTTCTTCAAGGCTATGTATTAAATTATTTAAGGGTGAGTCCCTAGAACATCATTCAATGATATCGTGGGTCTCATATTACTACAAAACTCTACTCCCTAAAACACTTGGGTTAAAATATATGTGTGCGAAGTTTGTTGGACTCTAATACTGATCTATAATTTATTAACTTCTGTTATATGCCATATACATATTTGTGTTTTGACATTCTGAAGAGCAACTGATTGTTAAACATTATTCTGAAAGGAATCTATGATCGTTTACCCTACTCCCTATCGTCCTTTTGAATACTGTTGAAAATGGAGTTACTTAGGTTTTTGCTAGGGTAAGAATACCTTTAACCCATGGGTATAACAAAATTTTTGCCAAATTTTCTAGCTACCATCCATAAAGGTAATTAAAACATCTGTAAAAAGTTTCTCTCTACACAAATTTCACTGTCATGTTCTTTTTATTATTCCTGGCAGTGGATATATTTTACCCTTTAAGAGTCAACTCCATGCACAATCTGGGGGTCATATTCATAAGAAGGGGTAGAGTACTAATAGACTCCCTTGAGAGACACTGGCCCCTGCATAATGTTAAGACCTTAGAAGTTGAGGTAAATGTTTTTTTCTTCCTAACAAGTACCCAGAGGGAAAATATAAATGTACTTCACAGTGTTTAGGGTCCAAATTTAGTTGTGGACAGAACTCTTTCTAAAGATTTCAAAAGAAAGTCAAGCCAAAATGTGCAGGCATGCCACCAAACTCCTAGAACTTGTCCAGATTGTGGGCATTGAAACAGAGAAAAGGAGGGCCAGAAGAGGAGGTGCAGAGCTGGCACGACCAGGGGCAAGCTGACAAGGCCTTCCTCCATGGCTGGGGTCTGGCTTACCCTGTCATCCGACATTTGAGCCAGTTCAAAGGACAATACACAAGTGAAGGAAGCTGATGACATTATGACTTCACACACTCAAACAGGCATTATCAATGCAAAATTGTAGTTCGTATAAAACTTATAAGATGGTGCATCACATTTGATTCATATGACTTAGTCTTTGACCACTAGACACTTTAAACTTGATATACTAATCAAATTAGATAATATTTTGATTTTAAAACGCCAGCACTCTCTCGTACTATGAAAGCTGAATTCAGAAATACCAGAGCATTGACTGAATCCTCTTTATTAAGTGAATGATTATAATGAAATAGGGAAGGAGGAAGTGATCTCTGATTAAATTAAGAAATAGTTTGTTCAATGGCTGGGTATGAGCAAGCCAGGATTAACAAATCCTATGCTAATATTCAGTTTTAGAAAAAATAACCTAACAGTGATAAAAAAATAATATACATTGTAAAATTAAACCAAACATGATCATGAGATATTTACACATTGACAGAGGGATAAATAACCCTTTTGGTTGCATCAGTTACCAATGAAATCCATTAAAATTCCCTTTGGAGGTAACCTGCAGGTGGTGTTTGGGAAGATAAGGTGAGCCCAGGTGTCTTGGCTCCCGCTCTGCCTTACCCCGAACCAGCTGTATCAGAGGATGTGGTTTTGTTGAGCCCACTGTAGAGGCGTGTTATTGTGTGCAAGGTGTAATTGGGCATTGCTTCCTGCCTTCAAAGTCTTACCTTGACTATTTTTCACCAGAGGAAAATGGGGAATTGGGCAAGGACAGTAAAGAAAGCAATCTATGTGAGGGACTGCAGCAAACGGCAACATGTACGCTTCTAACATCTCAAAAACCACGTAGAAAACAAGCCCACAGTGCTCCAAAATGGCATGCCCTGTGTCGTAACCTCCCTTTGCTTCTGTAACATTGCTCCTTAAGGACTTTAATCTGCTTCATTGCTGTCTGTGTATCAAAGGACGCAGGTTCCATGCAACGGGGAAGAGTCTCTCTCCTCCTCCCTTATTCTTTGCTCAAGAGGAGGGATGCCAGGATGAAAGAGACGAGGCTTTGGCTCTGCAGGTCCCTGTCGCGGTCCCCTTCCCGCGCTCAGCGGTGGCTGAGTCCCGGGCGTCCACAGGCATGCCGGAAGCGTGACGCCATGGCACCATTGCCTTTGCTTGCAGGACGCAGCCATGAGCAGCTTGTCTTCAGGCCCTCCCTGGCCGCGCGGCGCTGGAGCCGGGGCCAAGGAAACGCTCCCGGCCTGCCCCTGGCGGACTGTCCCAGCCCAGTCACCCTTTGTTCACTTCCTCCATTTCCACTCAGATGTGGTCTAGTGTTTTCTTTCCAAGGCATATTTTGCATGGAAGAATGCTTTCAGTGAGCGGAGGCCCTAATTGCCAAATAATGGTTGCCAAAACATGTTATTTTGGCTCGAGATGGGGCAGCGCAGGAGGCGTTTTCCTCTCTTGAAAAAAAAAAAAAAAGCCTTCCTCAGCAGCCCAAGGCCGTGTGCAGACTCTGTCCGGCCTTCGCAGCCTCTTCCGGCACCCTGGAAGCTCCGGGGACTGGCGCTCGGCGGGGGCTCTGGCTGGAGGAAGCCGCCGGGACTTGCCTCTCCCAGCCCCGCCAGGGCCGCCTGCTCCACTGCGGTGCTCCCGCCCGCCGGCCCGGCTGCTCTCCAAGGGGCTGCCAGCTAACTGCCAACACCAGCCGCCCAGCAAGCAGGGAATTCCAAATAGAGACAAATCTGGGGCCCCCGGGGGAAGCTGGATGGAACTGATCAGTATGAGAGATATATCACTGCTAATTAAGTCCTGATCCCCTGGCTCCACTTGAAACAAACCAGGGAGGGATCAAGTTTTGAGAGCAGGTGCTAACTGGTTGCAAAGAGGAGTCCATCTCTTCAGGAAAAGGTTTGGGGGCAGCCTGGGGAGGACACCGACCAGGGAGCCCAAGGCTGTTCTGAGAAAATTCATTACCGACAGAGCCACGAGTTCCTACTTTGTCTTAGGACATAAAGGAGCTTGTGAAAAACAACCCCAAAAGCAAAAAACAAAAACCTACTGCTGTTAGCAAGCACTCTGTGCCTGACCTCTGTTTTTCCTTTTGATAGCTGACTTACTTTCTTCTCAGATGGACAATGGAGTTAATTTAGAGGCGAGTAAACACTTTCCTGGAGATGCCAGAAGCAGTTTCATTAGGGCCCAGACAATATGGGATTTGTTGTGGCTCAGATGCTGGGCCAGAGTGGGCCCCACAGCCACCCACCCTGGTACTTTCCCAGACTGCTAAAGAAAAAAACCGTTTTGAACACCAATGGGTGGGTAAATCATCTTAATAGCAAATACTTCAGGAAAAAAGTGTGAGGGCTCTGAGGATTATACAATCATGTTTAGGGCCAGAGGAACGGCCCATGAACATACATACTATTTGGCCTCCCAAAACTTTGCCTTTCCACTAGAAATGGTTGTTTTCTATAATGATTAACCTGGCTTGGTCACTTTGGTCACCTGTGGGCATTCTATCTGCACCATTCCATGTGATGTATGATGATGCTGTGAAGATGTGGCTTAAGAGAGGTCAAAGTGACCAAAGTTGTGAATGCCACAAGAGCCCATCTTCTTTAACCATGATGCTCTCTTCCAGACCTGCATAGGAGAACTAAAATCATTTGTGTGCTGTAGGTGCCCAACAAATGCATTGAATGAATGAATGAGTCTCGTGACATTATGACGTTAAATATTAGTCCTGCTGTCACCTGGGAAATTCTAATATGTGCTAAGTCTAGCATTCTGGACATCTCCTATTTGGGGGACAATATTTGTGTTGAATAAAAAAACATTCTGAGGGTCTTCCTTTGATCTGTGTGAGGAATGCTCTTAATCCTGACAGCATTGGGCTACATTTGGCACATTTTTAAGAACCTGCAGGCAAGTTGGCTGAAGTTGTTGGCAGTGAGTCCAGGAATCATTATCAACATAATTTCCTTTTTCTTATGACATGTAATCCTTTCCCTCTCTTCACACCCCAATCTTCTGACTACTCTTGATATTGGGAGCCTATTGCTTTGAGTCACGTTCCTTGACTCTGAGCTTAGGCTCTCTCTGGATTGTGCCCTGTGTTTATCACACTATTTATTAGTTTTATGGCAACAGAGCCGAGTGCTTCCTTGGTGTCTGCCTTTGGACTGTGTATCATTCAGTCCTAGACAAAGAAGAGTTTGGATCCTTGTTAGCACCTGAACTGACTTGAAAGAGAACCCAGAGCTGAGTGTTTAGAAAGCATGGAGGTGCATAGAGACGCTATGAGAGAAGACGGGATCAGGCTCAACAGTAGACGCAGAGTTGGAAATGCTCGGGGAAGTTTTGGAGGCTGGGTTTCGCCCTAGTGGAGACAGTCAGGACCCTGATCCCTCTGTCCTTTTCATTCTCTCTGAGACACCAAACAGTTGTTCTAACTCCATCTCACGGTTGCTGCAATAAAGACTACTGCTTCGCTCAGTGTGTTTTTGGCAGAAAGTTTAGCTAAAGGACAGAAGACGAGTCAAGGTGAGAGTCCCAGCAAGTGCTGGATCTGTAGGCTTTCTTCTGTCCCTATAATTTTCTGGATTGTGATTTTTACCATGCTTAACTGCCTATTAAACTGCTTTAGGCCATGTGGATTCTTGCAAAAAGATTCCCCCTCTCCACGCTTTAAAACTCTGACCTTTAAAGTCTGCATGAAAATGTAAGAGAGCAGCACATTTTACAAAACTGATGTAAGATTTGTTTAGAATTCAGAAAAAAGTGGGTGAGAGGTATACACTGCATTTTTACAAGAGGTCCATTCAACAACACCGGATATGGTGAAAACAAAACAGGATTGGGCGGGATGCATGTTTGGGTTCTCAGGGGGCTGAAATCAAAGAGGTGTGCAAACTACTCTGCATAAATCCCTGCCATCCGCTTTGATAAGTGAGATTATGGACTTGAAAGGTCAATTATACATTCTTGAGGAGAAATGCCAGGTTCTTGTTAATGTTTGTGCCTGAAAGATCTTAAAATAGACTCGAGTGAGCAAATCACGTTGATGACCACGTACAGTAGTGGGATAAGAGCTTCATATGATTTTATTACCCTCCTATGGGCAAATATTTGCCTCATGAGACACACTCACTCTCTCTAGAATAGTCTATTGTAAACAATTGTCTCCCTTTTACAAGAGCTGGAATCTTTATGATGTTTGGGAACGCTGAAAACAAAGGCTAAACAGCTTATTTGAATCTTGTCTTTCAGCCAGGACAGCTCACCAGTTGATTTCTCCCCATTTCTTTTCAACTACGCCCAAGGCATGTTCTAGAAAACTAACATTGGCAGGGGTTCCACTCGGTCTTCCCATTTTTATTTCCGGGAATGACAAATGGTCAGTGAGTCTTCTAGAATCTCCCAGGTGGTTCTGGCAGACCAGTCCTTCCTTCCTTTTCGCCTTCCCATAGTCAGGAGCTTTACCTCTGATCAGAAACTCCCTGTCGAAGGACAGGACAGAGCCTTCTGACACCTTGCCAGCAGGATTTGAGTCTACGAGACTTACACAGAACTGTTTGGAAGGCTGGTAGAAACGTAACGCAGTTCTATCACAGAATGCCTTATTTATAATTTGTGTTGGTACCATTACAAAGTGGGTACCATTACTCCCAATTTGTACAGTTGTAAGGCCATGTGAAGTATTTACTTATCTTCCCTTGGTTCCTTTAACAGAGCTAAATCTAGTAAAAGGGTGAGATGAAAAAACTGAAGAAAAGAGAGATAATTGTTTGCTCATTGATAAGCACATATATGTATTTGTGTATTGGTTATATTAGTGTGCACTTACAGTTAGTTACATTTTAGAATTATTTAGGACCCTTAATATAATTCTCATTGTCAAAACTGACGTAATTTAACCAGACTAAAACAAATCTGGCCTAAATAGGAATAATCTGTGTTCCAATTAGCTTTTGATATTAGGAAGGTGGAGTTGATTCATATGTTACATCTAAAAAATGTTTGGGCTTGTTAATCATGCCTAAATTCTATCATAGGAAACTGCTTCCGTTCCACTGTAAGGCTCATTTCACGTTGTTCTCACACTGCTGGGGCCACAAGTTACTCTTGTGTCATACTCACTGCTGAATTTGAAACCGTATCATGTAGTGGGTGCATGAAGCAATAAGGCCATTCTTTACCCAGAACCCTGAGAGCCCATGTAAATAAACACTTTAAAATGTGGTGGTAGCTTTGTGGATACAATGCAGAGCACAGAAGGCTGCAAGACAATGGGTAGTCTGCTCTAGTGGAAGTGGAAATGCCCAGAAAAGCTTGCAGGAGGTGAAGCTTGGGCTAAGCTTTGGAAAGATGTACAAATGTCTGCTGGTGAAGAGGGGAACCAGCATTCCAGAGAGACAGAGCTTCAGCTAAGCGTCCCTAAAACTTCCACTTCACAGGCTGTGTGGCTTTGGGAGAGTCGCTTCACTGTCTGAGCCACGTTCCCTTGCCTGTGTGCTGTGATACCTGCCTTGGAAGCTTGTTAGAGAGTCTGTAAGAGAATATATATGGATGCCCTTTGACAACCGAAGAATACTCAGTGGATGAGCTCTGTGCTTAGAACAGCTGATGTTTTTCTAGCTTCAGAAAGAACTTACTTGACCTTTGAAAATGATTGCTTAAAAGATTACGTGTTGTGAGTGTGCGCACCCACGGGTGTGTATACACCCAAATAAAATATGACTGTGGGTTTATGTGTTGTTAGGCTAAACTGCTGTCATAAGTAGAACCAAAAATGTGTTATGGTTTAAGCAGCAGGAGATAGTATCTTGCTCATTTAAGTCCAAGGTGAGTGTTCATGGTCAGTGAGTGACTCTTCTTTGGGAAGAAAAGAAAGAGGCCTACACTGAGCATCTAACAGTCTTTACCATCATGGTAGTTGTTCTTGTTGAATAACTGTGCACACCACTTATAATTCAGGCACTGAATTATCTTCCCAGTGCAGAAATCTGTATAAACAAATCACATACACAAATATGTAAATAATAATGCCAACTCCTCTTTTACATAAAGCAGTCGTCATGTGCATTAGATTTAGAGAAGACAAAAACTATTGAAAATTGCCCTGCAGAGAATGCTTTTTTTCCCATTTGGTCTGTGATGACACTAAATGAGGCTAAAGAAATGGATCCTAAGAGGTAGATGGGCAGGCGGGAGGACAGAGGAGGGGCCATCTGTGCCCATGTTTTTGGTCTTATGAAGCCATCCTCCCCACCTGGTCATGTTTCTCCTGGAAGCTGTTGCTCTTTGCCCATTGCCTTCCCCTCGGAGCAGCCCTGGCCCCAAGTGCTCTGAGAGCAAGCAAAGGGCGAGTGTCTCCTCCCTGTCCATAAAGATACCGGATGAGTGTGAATCCCAAGAATATCAACAATCTACAAGCATTACTTAGAGTTAGATCTAAGACAGAAAATCATGAATTTTTTTTCTTTTATCAGTCTAAATGTATCTATTTCAATGTTTGTTTATCTGCTTGATAAAACTACTACTTTTAGAGCACGCTATCATGGAAAGAGATCCCAGTTTAAAAAAAAAAATAATTTATTGAGAATTTCATACAGGGGTATAAGCATATAAGGTGTTTTGATCAAATCCATGCCCACTCCCTCCCCTCCAACTCCTCCCATATCTCCTCAGCACTTTTTTTCTGATAGCTTCATATACTCTTTCTTCCTTTATTTTATGGGGTGTTTTGTTACTCTGACATTCCCCCCTCTGAAGAGGTATCCCTAAAATCTTTTAAGGATTAGATACAAGCTCCCAAATACTTCCGAAATTTTTGGCCTTTGGAACAGAGTATGTTGCTAAAGAGGCCCAAGGACATTGTGACTTTTAGCTAAGAAGCTGGCTACTTTTCTTTGGGGTCTTTTTACCCTAGCTGCCTAGCCAATTCCTACCTCTTATTCTTATCACACCATCCTCTGAAGAGGTTACCCAAATTGCCAATAGGGAATCGGGACACAGACTCTGGCTTCTTCCATGCTGAACAGGGATGCAGGGTAAGGCAATTGGGGTACCCCTTCAGTGGAGACCCCAGAGTTTTGTATTACTCAACACCCGGCACCATATTGAGAGTGGAAAAGAAGACTAAAGCAGCAACTTGCAGAAAGAAGCAAGGGGAAAACCCACAGAGAAGCCGGCCTGACATTTATCAGTGTGAGCACTTTTGTTTTGGGGACGTAATGCACCGTGCCAGTTTCTGGCATGCTTATTTTCTGGCTTGCCTGGAGTAACAACAATGCCAGTTACTAGAAATGCAGAAGCTATAAATGGTAACTGATAATGTTATTCATATTTTAATGACTTAAAAACATTTTTAGAAAACTGCCTTGAAGCCTCCAGTTTTGGTGGTTCTGTAAGTCAAGGAGTGATGAGATAAAGCAGGTGAATCTGCTTTCTTGGGTTGAGGCACCCCTGCACCTGCCGAGGTTCTGGCTTACTGCAAGGCAATCTCTGGCCTGGCTGTTGCAGCAGAAGTTTGGGGAAGCCCCAGAGGAGAGAAAAGGACCAGGCTAGTACTGATCTGCATCCAATATTTGGCTGTTGCTGGCACTAGCCTCCCCTGACCAGTTGGGCTTGAGGGCCATTTGGCACCGTGAGCTGAGATGAGTTCAGCTCTACAATATAATTGTTGACCCCCAACTGTATGTGCACACAAGAAGTCGTCCGGAGCACCTGCCTCCAAACACCACACCCAAGAACCCGATAGAAAACAGCTGCTGGTGGCAGCCTCAGCGTCCTCCATTAAGCATTGGCATTGGGTTTTCCCAAGGTCCGAGAAAGATAGGTTTCTTCTCTTATATGGAGATCCTTCTGACAGCACTTCAGAGTACAAGTCTGTTTTGAAGGGTAGTGGGAAGTATCAAAAAGTTCTGATCTTGACCAAAGAGGCCTTTGATTTTCTTGACATTCTGGCCTAAGTGTCACTGTGGTTAAGCTGATATGGTACATTGTGTTAGAGGAAGCTTCTAGGCCAGCAGCAGAAGCCTTCTACTTCTGTGCCTCACATGATGCCAGTCCACTGTCTCTTCTTTCTAAAGGGTCACTGGATGCCCCTCCTTATCCCCCACGTGCATGTGTCACAGAAGAGTAACCAAATATTCAGAATTGCCATGACTTGAAGGTATCAAATTTTCCACTAGTCAAAGGAATGCAAAATCTAGAAACTTTAAACATTAATAAAGTATCAACCAAAGTAAAACCATTGTGTGAGGTAAATTTGGATATCTTGACACTTAATGCCACTAAAATATTTTGTATAATCACTTTCAATTAGAAGGCAGAGAGTTAAATTGGTTATATTGGCTTCAAGAAAATCAAACTTCATAATCAAAAACAAAATGTGAAGAACTATAAAATTACCTAGAACTGAACATAATGGGGCTGGAGAGATGGCGCCATCAGTACGGTACTTGCTGCAGAAGCATGAAGATCCGAGTTCAGTCCCAGCTGGAGAGATGCTCTGTAAGTAAGGTGTTGCCGCACAAGTAGGAAGACCGAGTTCAGTCCCAGCACCATGTAAAAAAAAAAATTGGTCACAACAGCACACGTCTGTTAACCCAGTGCTAGGATGATAGAGATAGAGCATCCTTGGGGCTTGCTGGCTGGCCAGTCTAGCCTAAGAGTGAGCTCGAGGCCAGTGAGAGATGCTATATCCAAAAAGCAAGGTAGAGAACTTTTGAGAAAGACCCCTAGGCATACACACAGGCATGCACACATAGTCACACACATACATGCATGCGTACCCATACATGCATGAATATGTACACATACGTATATCCATACATCTATACATAAGGCAAATAATAAAGCATTTCAGATCAAATGTTTTACCTCTTACTGGCCTGTGATGAGACACTCTGGTGGAGAACACTCAGACTTGCTTCGCTTTCTCTTTCTGCTACTGACCTTTGGGTCATCTTGCCTTAGGTCAACTGAAAATTGAGAGAGTTCTCATCCAAGCTGTGGAACGCATGGGTGGGGGGAAAGGTTCAAATCAGTGGTTTAAATAAAAATTTTTATTCCTGACTCATTTATTATTCAAAGACCAGAACTGCCACCAAGCTCATCCTGTCCCCTAGGATCCCCTAAGGGTACCTGACTGTGGAGCGCTCCCCTAGGTAACTTGCGGCAGAGTGCCCACCTTTCCATGGACACCTTGCTAGCAAAGCCACTTGGCTTGCCCCTTCCCCTTTGCTTTCCTGTATTATTACTTCTACTTTATTTCATCTCCTCGACTAATATTAAATGCCTTGGGGTCAGGACCTAGCTTAAGTCTGCCTCTTCTCTTTTGTGCTTATCACAGTCTTGAACAGCTCAGTAGCTTTTCTAAAGATAGTTATTAGATAAATAGATCGAGTTGGAAACTCATGAAATTCTTCTTGACCCCTGGCTTTTTTTAAAAAAATATTTTACTTATTTATTATTTTTATTTTATGAGTGTATTGCCTGCATGTATGTGAGTACATCCATGTGGTGCAGTGACTCTGGAGGACAGAAAATGGTGTCGGATCCCCTGGAACTGGAGTTATGGATGGTTGTTAGCCACCATGTGGGTGCTGGGAACAGAACCTGGATCCTCTGCAAGAGCAGCCAGTGCTCTCCAGCCCTGACCCTTGACTTTTTATCCTCGTTTTTATGCTTCACAATTTGTCTTCTAAAAAGAATATATTACTTTTTGTTTTTCTGAATAGCAGTGGGAAAATTTTTTAAATACGGAGAAGAAATATATACTGTTATGATTTGGTATATTTCCCAGCAGTGTTTTTTTCTATATATGTGCATGTATTCAACAATTTTGGCAGGTTCTAGTTTATTGTTTGCAACATATTAACAGTTTCCTATGCTGCTTTAAAAGAATTAACGATGTTTTCCTTATATTTTACCAGGTGACTACATCCTAATTTATTAGTTAGACTTACCTTCAAGGTTGCAGAACCAAGTAAAGCTAAGTGAAGTCGAGCAAGGAGGAGGTGTATTTACCACAGGGTTAGATAAAACACGATGTGAGTTAGTATAAAGCCAGGTACAGTGGGATGCGGTCAAGGGCAGAGAAGCCCTAGAGAGCTCTGGAGGGAAATTTTCTCTGGCTGGGACAGGAGGTTTCAAAAGGGGATGGTATTTAGTGTGGGCACAGAGGAGATGTAAAAGTGATAGTGACTTAAATATTTCAAGTGTGGACTGAGTGCTGCATTGCAGTAGTCATTCTGCCAAGATTGCCTGATTTATTTTTTCAAGCCTTTGCTATTTTCACCTAACAACTGCAATGAATATTTCCCCCTGTGTTCATCATTTAAGACATTTCTGGTTGTTTACTATTCCACTCTACGAATACATCATAATTTATTTGTTACTTCGACTCCTTTTTAAGTTTCAGACCTAATGCAACCTAACTAGAGGCAAAACAAAGTTGTGATCTTTATTATAAGGTATTTTCATTCCCATTTTGAGGATGAGAAAAAACAAGGCTTGGAAAAGTTACGCAATCCCGCCATGGTTCACGGAGGATTTTAACATGTGAACAGGAGGAATGAAGGCTGTTGAGTGCTGCCAGCACAGACAGACAATTAATCAAAATGAGCTCCTCACTGAGAATATCACTAGCCACATGTATCTACACAATGTCACAGCGAGTCTACTCTTTGGGGTACATTTCGTTAGGACCTGCCAGATGGAGAAGACAGGAAATAACTACCTTTCACGGTGGTTCTTTAATGTGGTTCCTTAACAGCCATCTGTGCTACCCATTGCAAGGAACTGGGGATTTCAAGTCATCTCTTGAATCTTCTGTGTGGCAGTTTCACCCATAACGGCTCCTTGGTTAAAGATCAAAGGCCACCAGACATGCTAACGTAGAGTCAACTTTTAATAAATGATTTCTGCAAAGTGAGTGATTGGGGCGACACCAGAGAAATATATACAC
>NW_008330297.1:1844920-1851809 GCF_000622305.1 Nannospalax galili | reverse complement strand
TCAGCCTGGTCTACATAGTAAGTTCCAGGACAGCTGGGACTACAGGGAGATGTCTCAAAAAGAAAAAAAAAAAAAAAAAAAAAAAAGCCCACCTCAATGTGTTTTTAGGTCTTAAAAGGTACTTTATCACTTTTTTTTTTTTAAAGGTCAAATTACCATGCAAGAATGAGCTGTTTCTCCTATTTACCTAAGACAAAAGCAGTTTTCTGGGTTTTGTAGAAATCTCTGAATAGCTCTGCAAACCCATTCCTGCCTTCTTGAATCATGCATGGCTCACAACGCATTTAAGAAAGGCTTGGTTTTCCTGGGCTCTTGACCTCACCTGTTGCATACAGGGAGCCACCAACTGGAGGCAACAGCTTCAGGCTGTTGACATGGCTGCAGTGGGTCTGCCTTTGAAGTCTTACCCGGCAGTTATCTCTCATTGCACCAGGCAGGCCATAAGCAAGTCCACTGCTCACAGCTGTCATCATTTAAGCCAGCAAGCGATTGAAGATATGCCGCCCCACTCCTTGAGAGGGAAGCCAGAATAGAACAAAGTGTGGGTCCCATGGAATCATCTGAGCTTGATCGTGTGAGTCTGCCCCTGTCCCCTTGACGGCAGGGGATTCGGGCAGAGCAAGGAAGTGTAAGGCAGCTTGACCTCCTCTTTGCAAATTCAGACCCACGTAGCTAAGGACTGCCACAATTTATGGTCTCCATGAAAATCGTTTGCATGTGGTAGAGGTGAGTGATAGCAGTGACAGGGAGAGCCGGGCCGCCTCAGAATTTCGGGGAGATTGGTCACATGGGTTCTTCTGCGCGGTTTTCCCACCTCTTCTCTGGGCTCAGAGCCTGGTTGCGGCCCCAGTCCTCAGGCTGCTGCTGAACACGTGAAGTCTAAGCGGTTGAGGCACCCAGCACGGCTGTGGTTTGCAGTTTCCTCACCTTGTCTCTGTCACTTGACAAGTGGGTTTGTTTTACCCCTGCAGTGTGAGCTGGGACAAATTCTCACCACCTCCTCTTTTCTCAAAAGACCAGCTCCTTTCAAAAGAAAGTAGCTGCCCAGAAGGGCACTGCCTCTGGTCAGATCTCCCAAGCGCTTGGTCCAACACTTCTTCCTTCTGGGTGGATTTCTCTGATGCTGGAAATCCCAAACATGGAAGCCTGACTATTGGCTTCTGGTGAGCAATTCTGTGTAATAAAACGAAGCCCAGGGGCCAGGAGCATTGGGGATCAACTTCTGCCTTCCCTGACCAGCTGGTCTCCTTGGTGAGCTGCCACCACACAGCTGAATTCACAGAGGAGCCAAGTGACCAAGAACAAATTGCTCATTTTATAAACAAAAGTGCTGACAGTGGGAGAGCTGGGTTACAGATCGCCATCAGGCCTGGGCAGGAGGCTGGCAGCCAGCAATGGGGCCTCAGGTTGTTGGTGCTGGAAGGATGGGAAGAGCTCTGATAGGCACTGGGAAAAGACAGCAGAGGAATTCCTGGTATGAGAGCTGTCCACCTCTCTCTGCATCTGTACGTATCATGTGGCTGGCCACTTGGTGGCTGGGGACTTTGTGTAAAGGGCTAGTAGGCTTCCGGTCTTTGTGAAGAAGCATCTCCCCTCTGTCCCCAGCACAATAGCAATTGTGGTTCCAACATGGGAGGTTACAGAACAAAAGTAGGCCCATGCTGTTGGTGCTGCCTCGCCTCCAACAGAAAGCCATCAGCTCTCACCAGAAACCAAGTCTCCTCTACCTCGTCCCTCTCTACTCTGGCAGAATCAATAAATGCAAACAAAATTTAAATTGTACAGTTTTACTATTTGTAAGCACTTCATAGAAAAGTCTTATGGAAGTGATTCACATGAAACGAGAAAAGTTCAGTTTGAGATGATGTGTATCTCTGAGTGGCTTTGGATCCCTGGAAACAAGTGTGAGCATAGTCAAGGGGTTGGACACAACAGGCCCAGGTCTCCCCAGGCCTTCCAGCTTATGCTGCTGTGAGGTCACCGGCAGGGTTAGGCCCATTCCCATGTCAGTCCTTTTGTCCTCTCACAAAGCTCTTAGGGCCTGATGGTACTCTCCTGCCATAGAGCCTGTCAGAGTCTTCATGAAAAAAACTTCAGAATTAAGCATTTGCACATGAAGGGCATCCATGGTTTTAGCATGTTGGTTTGAGCGTGTTGACCCCCATTGTCAAAAGAGGTTGAGGTGACTGCACGTTTGTTCCTTAGGAGAAATGGCATGAAGACTGTGTGTCTTTTTTAAGACTCATACTGCTTATGGACATGGTGATTCATGGAATGCTTTATGGCTCTCCACTCCAAACCTCTCAATTACACACTTGAGTCCCATTAGCGATAGCAGAACTGGTCCCGAAGAGTTCAGACTGGGCAAAGTAGGGATTGGAATTTTAGGTTCTCTACTTACTGGATGTTGTTTATCTTGTCAAAGATGCGGTGGTCTGACCCCTAAAATTGAGACACTTATATTTTTCACAGAGAACCAGTAAAATAAATTAGATAAAGCTTGTAAGGTGGGCATCTAACATAAGGCTAAACATAAAATAACCACCCACCAAATATGATTTGTTTCTTTTTCCCCCATTCACCCATATCCAAGATCAGCTAAGATAAAGCAATGAGGGGCTGGAGAGATTGCTCAGTGGTTAAGGGCACTGGCTGCTCTTGCAGAAGACCTAGGTTTGAATCCCAGCACCCACAAAGTGGCTAACAACTGTTTATAACTCCAGTCTCGGGGAATCTGACACCGTCTTCTGACCTCTGTGGGCATTGCAGGACACGGGTGCACTTATACATGTGCAGGTGACAGACTTATACACAAAAAAAATTAAAAATAATACTTTTTAAAAAGAAAAAAATGATGAAACGCCTTTTTAAAATATTTTATTGTTTTTATTTTATGTGTATGAGTGTATTGCCTGCATGTATGTGAGTGCACCCGTATCGTGCAATACCATGGACGTCAGAAGAGAGCTTCAGAGTCCCCTGGAACTGGAGTTATGGATGGTTCGTAGCCACCATGTGGGTGCTGGGAATTGAACCTGAGTCCTCTGCAAGAGCAGTCAGTGCTCTTAACCACTGAGCCATCTCTCCAGCCCTGAAACATGCCTTTTTAAGCTTAATTATTGGAAATATGAATCTGTAGGTTGGGCTGAACTAGAAGATCAATCTGAGAAGAGAGGAATGGGTGAGAGGTATAAAGCTATGCGAGCACCAGGGTCTGAGTCCAGCACTGGGACGGGAAGCAGGCACTGGACCAGTGACCTGTGACAGCTACCCAGGCAGGTGGTTTTCCTTAGGAATGGCCAGCTGCATAAGTTGGAAAAAGTTCCAGGCAAGGGCTACCCAGTTGTCTGAGGGTGTGGAGTGGAGATAGGAGAAAGGATGGGCCAGAAATTAAAGTCCAGGGAAATGAGGTGTAGCATGGAACTTGTGGGAGGAACACGAGGAGCCTAGTTACTGGGGAGTTTGGAATCACTCAAGGCAGAACAGTCCACATCTAGGATTTTCAAATTAAAACAACAGCAACAACAAAATCCCCCTCCAAACCCCCATATGTATGGTTCTGGAAAGATGGCTTAGCAGTTAAGAGGTCTTGCTGCTCTTCCAGAGGCCTGAGTTCAGTTCCCAGCACCCATATTGGACAGCTCACAGCCACCTGTAACTCCAGTTCCAGGGGATCTTCTTCCAGCCTCCTTGTGTACCTGCACTCACGTACACACACACACACACACACACACACACACACACACACACACACACACAGTATATATAATTTTAAAAAAGCTTCTTTAAAAAACCAAAACCAACAACAAAGCAAAATAGCACACACACAACTATGGAAGGAGGGTGATAAAGCTTCACAGAAACACGTCAGGAGATGATTGGAGGTTCTTCTTGACTCTGGAAGTCATTGGGTGATTGACTATACATTTTAGACAGCGTTATGAAAGTGCTAAACTTAGATGTAGACAGAGGAAACCTGTGGTTGGGTAAGCAGGCTGGGGAGGAAAGGCCAAGCTGAACCACCTGGAAAAGCATTGGAGGAATAGAACTGCCTTAGTCTGAAAACAAGAGAGTATAATCTTCAAAAATATGAAACGAAATGTTTCAATCCAGGCTGATGGGTGCGTAGTAGAGATGAACATTGGCTAATTTAGCCTAAATAGGAATTTGTTGCAAGGTTACTAGGTGGCTTGTGGGATCATCACAGGACAAGTGAACCAGGTGTGGAGAGCACACGAAAGCCAAGGGAGGCTGGCCTACAGAGGGGAGACCTGTGGTTACACTGCAAGATCCAGCTAGCCAGAGTGCCACCCTTGGTACATCCTCTACCACATTCTTGTGGCCACTGCTGTCGGACCCTTCCCTGATTCCATGAACAGCCCCGGACTGTGACTCCTTTTTCTCAGTATAAAAAATCCTACTCAAAGCTTCCAATTGCCTATGTGACTGTGTCCTGGCTGTTAAGGAGTGAACAGAGAGAATGCCCAGTCCCCTTTGGTTTCCACAGGGAGAAAAGGTACTCTGAGTTCCTCTAAGATGCACACTGGAGAACCATTCAACCGACAAAGTTCTGGGCAGACAGGAGCGAATATGAACAAAGGCAAAACTAACACGTACACTGCAGAGTAGCGAGGTCACACAAGGAAGTCTCTTAACAGGTAGGAAAAAGATCTATGGTTGCATGCATTGGTAAACAGATTTTCATTTAATTTCAAAATATGAATGGTTTGAGCTGGAGAGATGGCTCAGCTGGTAAAGTGTGTGCTTTGTAAACATGAAGGCCAGAGTTTAAGCCCCAGAATCTACATTTTAAAAAAAGCTGGGGATGCTGATGAATACTTTATTCTCAGGGCCGAAGAAGCAGAGACAAGTGGATCTGTAGGGCTTGCTAGCCAGGCTAGCCTGATTGGTGAGCTCCAGACCAATGAGTGGCCCTGTCTCAAAAGAAGGTTGATGATGCCTGAGGAACACCACCTATGGCTATCCTCTGTCCTCTACATGCATGTGCACACATTTGCACCTGCACACAAATGAGCATGCGTGCACACACACACACAATGTGAGTGTTTTGTTTTGTTTGAGATGGGGGTCTCACTATGTTGCCTAGGCTACTCTTGAACTCTATGGCTGAATGGATACTCACCAGAAAACATATGTTTGCTATATTTTGTTTTTGGCTGAATCCTTTATTAGTTATACACTGATTTTTTTTTTTTTAATTTTATGTGTATGAGTGTATTGCCTGCATGTATGTGAGTGCACCTGTGTCATGCAATGCCGTGGAGGTCAGAAGAGGGCTTTGGATTCCCCTGGAACTGGAGTTAAGGATGGTTCGTAGCCGCCATATGGGTGCTGGGAATTGAACCCAGGTCCTCTGCAAGAGTAGTCAGTGCTCTTAACCTCTGGGCCATCTCTCCAGCCCCAGTTATACATTGATTTTTAAGAAAAAAAATGTACGTATGTGAGTGTATGGCCTGCATTACACCCATGTTGTGTAATGCCCAAGGAGGTCAGAAGAAGGTGTTGAATTCCCCTGGAACTGGAGTTACAGATGGTCACTAATGCCATATAGGTGCTGGCAATCAAATTGGGGTCCTCTGCAAGAGCTATCAATGCTTTTAAACACTGTACTATCTTTCCAGCCCCAATTAAAAAACAATTTTATTGGATTTTTGTGTATTTCATATGCAACATGTTAATCATCTTTATTTCCCCCTTCCTCATCAGCACCCTCCCATACCCAACATATGTTTTAAAGAAGAAAAGTGGATCACCATGATTAAGTTGCCCTTGGTGGTAGCAAGTTGCCCCATTCCTGGCAGAATGCACCTACACACTGGTAATCACTTGGTGGAGATTTCCCCCTGTATTAATACATGTCCAGTAATAAAACAATGTTTTTATTTCTCAATTATTCTGTCTGAAGCAAAGAACATTCTAGAAACTTTCCTGTGGATCTTGTCATCTCCAGTCTTCAGCCCTGAACCCTGAAGGAAATCATGTGCTTTGACACAAATGTGGGAAAAGCTCTGACTCTGCCTTGAAATGACTCACAGTTGCTTTGACGTGAAAGTGAAAAGCAGGTTTAGAGAAGGGCAGGGAAGGGGAGGGAGAGTATTTTCTCTTTCATGTAAGTGAAGTTGGCCACCTAAGCCAGGCACAAGAAGGTTGGAAGTGTGGGAAATTTCTGACTGTCCAATTGGTCCCTCAAACCTCCACAGCTGGCTCTTAGAAATGTATCAGGGCAGGGGCTGGAGAGATGGCTCAGCGGTTAAGAGCACTGGCTCCTCTTGCAGAGGACCCAGATTCAATTCCATCCACATGGTGGCTAACAACTGTCAGTAATTCCAGTCCAGGGGGAATCCAATGCCCTCTTCTGATCTCCACAGGAACTGCATGGCATGGGTGCACTTACATACATGTAGGCAATACACTCATACACATAAAATTAATGTACCAGAGCAGAGGAGAGAGAGAGAGAGAGAGAGAGAGAGAGAGAGAGAGAGAGAGAGAGAGAAACTACTTTCCCTGCTCCTGATGCTGGGACTGACTCTTCAACCTTCTCCTGTTCCCCAACCTTCCATCCTGTGACTAATTGCACCTGATGCCCAGGGAGCACATGAGGGGTCACTGATGTTGGCCACTCCTCTGCTCAGTTCCTCTACGCTGTGTGCTTGGGTTAATTTCTCCGTTGCTCATAAATATTCACAGCTCCTCGGACCCTTGCAAATTGGATTAATCTTAGACTATTCCTGAGATAGAGAGGCTCCTGTCTAAACTTAGTCCTGAGGAATGGGTAGAGAATTTGTTTTCTTTTACTTTGAGAGGAGAGAGGGGAGGGAAGAGGAAGGAAGAGGACAGGAGAAAAGAAGAAGAGGAGGAGAAGGAA